>NC_042616.1:797430852-797609632 GCF_901001135.1 Rhinatrema bivittatum | reverse complement strand
ACTGCAGGAGGTCGTTCAGCGAGGCGCCGGAACCCTCGCTGAACGACCTCCTGCAGTCGATCTCCTGCCGGCGCCATTTTCCGTACGAAAACGATTCACGGCGGGAAATCGCTCCCTGACCCCCACTGGACCTCCAGGAACTTTTGGCCAGCTTGTGGGGGGCCTCCTGACCCCCACGAGACTTGCCAAAAGTCCAGCGGGGGTCCGGAAGGACCTCCTGCCGTCCAATCTTTTTCGTCTATGGCCGCCGCCATTTTTCGGCGCCATTTTGGAAAATGGCGCCGGCTGAAGACGACAAGATTCAGAGCAGGAGCCCGTTCCGGACCGCTGCCGTTCCGGACCGCCGCTGGACCCGCAGGTTATTTAAGTTATTTGGGGGGGGGTTCGGGAGGGTGGGGGATTTAATTTAAAGGGTCGGGGGTGGGTTTTAGGGGGTTTTAGTGTGCCGGCTCACGATTCTAACGATTTATAACGATAAATCGTTAGAATCTGTATTGTATTGTGTTCCATAACGGTTTAAGACGATATTAAAATTATCGGACGATAATTTTAATCGTCCTAAAACGATTCACATCCCTATTTTACGCTCGCTGCACAAGGCATACTCTCTTTTTGACTCCATCCGCCCCAAACAAGTATGTTCTTGGAACTACTCTAATATGACCCCTATATGGCGAAACTCTAAATTGACGATTGATAATCACCCACTCAATTGGCCGTTATGGCAGACAAAAGGAATCTGGTTCTTGGCTTCCATTTTGGAAGATGACACGATACGCACTTTCACTCAAATGCAGGCGAAATTTGAGCTACCAACATCTCAATTCTTTGCATGGCTGCAATTACGTACAGTTGTTGCTGCCTCTTCATACTCCTCCGCTTCCCTCACTACACCTCCCTATCTCATACAAGTTTTCCAGGAACATGGGCTTCAGAGACACTTAGCATCCAAACTGTATAAAATTCTTGTTTCTACTGAGGCTAATGTTCTTCGAAATGGGTTTTATTCTACATGGAATAGGGAGATTGACACCTCTGTTAACCCCGATACATGGCGATATCTTTGGACCATAACAACTCGTATCACACTTTCTTCCAGCCTGACACAATCTTCCTTTTTCCTCATGCATAGAGCTCTCTGGACGCCCTGGCGTTTACATAGAGCTGGTTTACTTACCTCACACCACTGCTGGTCCTGTTCGGCACCCAAAGCAACTTTTGAACATATGTTTTTCTTATGCCCCTATGTACACAGCTTTTGGCTCCAAGTTTGGTCCACGATCACTTCCATCGTTTCCATCTCTCACCCCTTCACGTATGCTGTGTTTTTTTTAGAGGCTCCAACCCCTTTTTTTCCTTGTCCCTCCCCAATCGAAAATTAATAGATTTTTTGTTCGCCATTGCTATACACACAATAATGTCTAACTGGAAACGTAGTGACTTGCTTTCACAGACTTGGTGGTGGAACTCGGTATGTATGTATTATAGGTATGAAAAAGCCATGGCTATAAAATGTAATCGTTTATCTTCTTGGGCTCAAGTCTGGAAACCGCTTGAGGATTATATTCACTCTTTACCTGGATAGCCTGATGCTTACTTGTACATTACACGCTCTCTCTGCTCTATTCTCATGCCGTTCTTTTATGTATTTCTGACCTTCTCTTCTTTTCTCTTCTTCTCTTTTATCTCTCTCTTCTTCCCTCTTCCTCTTTCGCTTTAGTCTCCTACTTTCTCAGGATTCTTTCTAAGGTTCTCCATATTATTATGTATGCTCCTCCTTCCAATGTTCTCACTCATACAGATGATGTGGACTAATCCTCTGTTTGGAATATATGTTTACTTGGAAATTTACAAATAGGATATCTTTTGTATTATGATTTTCTGTTCAAAATTGCTCTTGTTCCACTCCATTATGTTGAATCCTCATATTGTATTTTTTCTTTTCTTTTGTAACTTTCTTCATTTTGTATTTGAAAACGTAAAAGTTTAATAAACAGTTTAAACTAAGTATGAGAAAAAGTATGAGAAAAAAAGTGCGAAGCTTGCTGGGCAGACTGGATGGGCCGTATGGTCTTCTTCTGCCGTCATTTCTATATCTTTCTATGTTAGTACTTGCGTTAGTACTCGAAGTATTAACGCAAGTGAGAGTGGATAAGGCCATGGGCCCCAGTATTGTATACCCCAGGATACTAAAGGAACACAAAAACCTGCCTGAACCTTTCATAGCTCTGTTCAACTTGTCCCAGATGGGGGAGGTTCTGAGAAACTGGAGGAGGGCAGATGCAGTCCCTCTACCTAAAAGTGGGAATAAGGAGGAAATGGGCATCCACAGACCCATTAATCTAACGTCTAGGTACCAAATGGAAAATATAGTGCAGCACCTTGAAAACAATTCCATAGGGCTGGCACTAGGCTAACCGGCACCCTGTGCCCTCCCATTGCTCCGCATGCCGCCTGTTCAAGGATCTCTCCAACTCCCAAATCCTGGGCTCTGCCCAAATTTCTCCTTAATCCTCCCTCTTCCCAGTGATAAATTTAGATTTCACACCCTCTCCCCCACCTCAAACAGGACAGACAAGACTAATGAAATCTGGGGGTCTGGACCTGGGCAATTTTCAAAGCCGTTTCCAGGCATAAAAGCAGTGTTTTGTGCAAGGAAATGAGGTCTTGGAAAGTCACCAGCTCTCTGCGAGTGCATAAAGTTACGCACGCAGTGCCACGGAGCAGCGCATAACTTTACACACAGATGGGAATGGCATTCCCAGGAATGGGGCTGGGGAAGAGTCAGCACTTGGGTGCATCCTTCTGAAGTTGCAAAAGTACATGTGTGCATTTCCCCAGAAAAAGTCCCCAGGTGCATTTCATAAAAGCAGGTGCAGGTCCATGCGTGTGGGTACATTTTCAAATCAGCGGGTAAAACATACAGACTTTACATTTCTGCACAAGGTTGGAAAGCCCAGCCCCTTACAGAGTAGAAAAGTACCCCAATATAAACTCTGCCCCTCGGGTTCCATAAACATAGCCTGCACCCATAGAAATTCCTTCGCCAATGGGTGCGGAGCAGAACTAGGAGGTTTCCCATTCAACTCACTGTACAAAACAAGATATTCAAACTCAGTAATAGCAACACAAAACCCCTCCCCCAGCAGGCAACATAAAACCTTGCAAAAGTCACTCATGACCTGTGCAGCAACCTGCCATATGAAAACAGCACTAACCCCCAGAATTCAAACAGCAACAGTCCTAGCCATGAAAAGGTAGGGGGGTAACAGAAAATAATACACCTCGATTTTCAAACAAAACAAAAGAAGCAGGATATCTCCCAAGCCTGACCCAGAGCCTACACACCAGCAGAATATCTTGCACAGAACACAGACAGAACCTCAACAACTACAGGAGCAGGGACCTCAGATTAGAAATACAAATATGCAAGTAAATCTGAAATGGCAGTCTCAGGAAGCCAGACTCTGCACTCAGTGCAACACCAGAGAAACAGAAACAGCCCTCCCTCCCTTGGGGGTCGGCTTTAAAAAAGACCGTGTGCGCGCGTCCACGCGCGCGTGGTTCCCGGCGCGCGCACACGGACGCGCCGGTTTTATGACGTGTGCGCGACCTTCCCGTTCCCCTCTCCGTCCCGACCCCCAATCCCTACCCACCTACCTACACCAAATTTCTTTATTTGACTACTTAGTGCTCCTCTGGAGCAGAAGTAGTTTCCACGCGCTGGCTTGCGCTTCCCCGGGACAGCGGCTAATGGCCACTGTCCCGGTCGGCCTCTGTCCCACCCCGGCCTGCCCCTTCCCACCCAGATCACACCCCCCCCCCTCAGCCCGCCCCTTTTTCAGGACCCGGCACTTGTGCGCATATTGGTGGTTATGCACGTGGCCGGGCCCTTTAGAAAATGCGTGCGGCACGCACAGGTCCCGGCCCTGCATGTAACCGCCGGTATTTGCACACGCAGGCCTTTGAAAATCTGGCTTTTATTGTGCAAAATACAAAGATATCAGAAATGCACATTCCCAAAGTTGACATTTTCCATTCATTAAACTGAAAATAAAATGTTTTTTTTTCTACCTTTGTTCTCTGGACATTTTGAGAGGATTATTCAATGGCATTTAGCCAGATAAATCACAGTAGCCAAGCCAGGTCACAACTAAGTACCTGCAGGATCCCAAGGGGTAGAGAGATTCCAAGCTGCTTATCCCAAGAATAAGCAGTGGATTTGTGCAACTCTTCTTTAATAATGGTTTATGGATTTTTTCTCCAGAAACTTGTCTAAACCTTTTTTAAATGCAGGTACACTAATAGCTTTCACCACATCCTCTGGTATTGAATTCCAGAGCTTAACTATGCGTTGAATAAAAACATATTTTCTCTTCATAGTTTTAAATGTATTACCCAGTAACTTCATTGTGAGTCCCCTATTCTTTGTACTCTTTGAAAGAGTAAACAACTAACGTTTACTCATTCCATTCCACTCATTATTTTATAGACCTCTATTATATCTCTCCTCAGCCATCTCTTCTCCAAGCTGAAGAGTCCTAACCTCTTTAGCCTTTCTTCATAGGGGAATTGTTCCATCCCTTTATCATTTTGGTCATTCTTCACTGTACCTTTTCTAATTCTGCTACACCTTTCTTGAGATATGGTGACCAGAACTGCACACAATCCTCATGATGAGGTTGCACCATGGAGTGATACAGAGGCATTTTGATATTCTCTGTTTTATTCTCCATTCCTTTCCTAATAACCCCTAGCATTCTATTGGCTTTCTTGGCTGCTGTTGCACACCGGGTAGAGTTCAATGTATTATCAACGATGACACCTAGAACCTTTTTCTGGATGGTGACTCCTAATGTGGAACCTTGCATTTTATAGCTATAATTTGGGTTTCTCTTCCCTAAGTGCATCCAGATGATCATAATATTCTTGATGTGAGGCAATATGGTTTTATTAAGGGTAGAGGGACAGAAACCTTGTTAGTTTCCCTTTTAGATGAAATCCACTGTTATTTGGACAAGTCAAAGAGTGGAATTTTAGTCCAGCTGGATATTAAGGCAGCCTTTGGTACCAGCTTGCATTTAAAATTGATTTAAAGATTTTCAGAGTTAGGTATTAGGGGTATAATTTTTTAATGTTTTGCCTCCTTTCTTAATGATAGGAAGCAATGTGTGAAAGTTGGTGCTATTCGGTCTATTTGGTTTCCAAATCTGAAAGGCTTTCCTCACTATTGGCAATCCTTTTTAATATTCAATATTTCTGCAACCTTTAGATTCCCTGTTCACTTCTCTGCAAGTTACCTATGAAATGTACAGTTTTATCTGCCTAGTAATATAGCGGGTGAGTTTCCTGTCACGACTTTTAACCTATGTTTTAGTGCAATTAAAAAATGGTGTTATTCAAATGATTTCGTTTTCAACTGTTCTAAGACCACACTATTCTTTGGTTAGGAATGACACCTGTTTCAACTGTGCAGTACTCTACCATTGTAGACTGCAATGATTTGTTCATTGTATCTGAGTCATGGAATTTAGGATTTATATTAACATCTCAAATTCATATTAAAAGCTCAAATTCAAAAAAGTGGCACAGGTGGCTTTTATCTTTAAATGGAGACTAGTAAAATCCTTGCAAGCAATTCTTTTACCATGGGACTTATGCCTAGTAGATCAGGCCTTAGTAGTCTCACACCTGGACTACCGTAACTCACCGCACAGAGGGCCACCAGAATACTTGTTACATGCCTTGCAGCTGATTCAAAATGCAGCTGTATGTATGTTATTTGGTCTTCATTTAAGAGAGAGTCTTGCACCTTTTCTGAGAGTACTCCGTTGGTTGCCAGTCGCACAGTGAGTAATGTTTAAAGCTATCGCTGCTTCATAGTTATTTATACTGAAGACTTTTGTTTAACAAAATATAATGTCGCCACATTCCTTCTCATTCTCTCCACTCTGCATCACAAGGCTTGTTAATGGTACCTTCCTTGGCCACAGCTAAGCTATCAAGATCTAGAGCCAAAGCATTTTCGGTTTTGGGACCCGCTCTTTGGAATGCTTTGCCTTGGGAAGTGCGCAGTGAAGTAGATTATTTAAAATTCAGGAAAAAAAGGTGAAAACCATGTTATTTTTAGATGCTTTTCATTGACCGTTGGTATAGTGTATGTAAATATGTTTTGTATTATGTATGTGAGCTCTGATCTGCATTGATGTTTAGGAAATGCAGAATGGAAGCAAAACAATAAATACAAAATGTTTTCTGGTACGTCATGCCCATTGCTGAAGAGCAATAGCCAATCGCATGCTCTAAGTGCACTTTGCTCCCATCAGAGAATGAGAAAAAGAACACGGTAGATACAGTCCAAAACAGAACTGAGTGGAAACTGAATACAAAAGCATTCTCTGCATTTTGTGACAACTCAAATTTGCAAAGTTCTCCTGAGCTCTAAATTTGCCTAAACAAAATCTCCATTATGGTGAAATAGAGAAGGATTCCAAATGTTTTTTTTGGGGGGACTCACACAATTTGCCCTAAAAAAACAAATAAATGTAGACATATTTTTTTATCTTGTAATCAGTACCTCCACACTATAATTATCATGACACAATTACTGTAGGCATCTATTTTCAGCTGAATTTAGAAGCCTACGTTTTCAGCTTAAAATTTACATTAATTTAGGCTTGCTATTCATCTGCCTAGATGTGGACTCCTAAATTAAGTTCCTAATTCTGAAAATCAGTGCTAAGCTCCTAATCTTTTCTCTCTGCCCTAACTCCGCCTCTATACCCACCCACGTTTTAGGCTCCTAAATGAAACTAGGAGCCTAACTTTAGAAGCTCAGAGCTAGTAAATTTTCACAATGGCCAATTTAAGAGCCTAGAGCTTTTTGAAAATTAGCCCCTTTGGATCAAAACATAGACTGTGACCTTCCTGTGAACAAAAAGCTATCCCCTGTCAAGTTCAGATGCATTTACTCTTAATGATGTTACGGGAGCCGGCCGCAGAAGGCCACGACCAGCCTCCTGCACCAACCGGCAGTGTCTTGCCCCCTTCGCTGGACCCGGGAGCCTTGCAGCGGCAGGAAACCGCCATCGGCATGTCTCGCCGTGCTGCCTCACTGCCGGGCCACCCTCATTGATGCCACATTGCGGCCTAGACGTGTCCGGGCCGCACTTGGGCTTCCCAACTAACCCCCAGCCTCCTACGCATGCGCACGCGCCACGTGTCCCTATTTAAAGGGACCTCCGTGGGAGGAGTCGGGGCCTCCCCTTCTGGGTCCTAGACCATTTAAGGCTTGGCCTGCTCCTCAGGCCTTGCCTTGGCTAATTGGCTGCTGCGTCCTGTCTCGGAAGCCCATTCCTGTGTTCCTGTACTTCTTCCTGATTCTGGTTCCTGCCTAGCCCTTGCCTGCCTGACTACAAGATTCGCTGCCTGCCAAGACCCTTGCCTGCCTGACTACGAGATTTGCCGCCTGCCATGACCCTTACCTACCTGACTATGAGATTCGCCACCTGCCAATACCCTTGCCTGCCTGACTCTGAGATTCGCCTTCTGCTTGGACCTGCGCTGATCCCTGACCTCCAGCTTGACCCCTGAGACCCCACATTAGACCAGCCGGCCCTGGTACCCAAGGGCTCAACCTGAGGGGAACGAGAGTTGGTATTGGTGAAGCCCCAGCGGGGTCTCAGGCCTTCTCTAGCCTCGCCTGCCGATGGTGGGAACCCGTGGGCCTCCTCCCCACTGGTGCTACCAACTTCCCCTCAGCCCAGGGATCCATGCCCGTAACAAATGATGTCCAAATACATAAAGAACAAAGTTTTGAAAATATATATTAGATATTGAGAGAAAGAGAGAGAGAGCGCTAGCAATGGGATCTCTAAATTCAGAGCTCTTTCCATTAAAACTATGAGGTGGGTGCAACTTTCAAAGCCATTTCTGTAGGTACATGGAGATTAACCCAGATAAATCTGCTCGGCTAAAAATTGTCCTACTCCAAGTAGTTTAAAGTATGCAGAAGCTTTCATGGCATGCATACTATTAGCCAATATCTGTATGGAAAAACAGGCATCCCTGCTTCGGTTGGTGGAGGTAAATAGTGCACTTGCATTCCATTTTTAAATGCCTGCACACTCTTTCGGTTTGCCCACACAAAGAGTAGGTGTAAAAAACACGGATACCTTTTGCTTGCATATTCTGCATTTGCTCAGTTTCAAAAAGAAACAATGTGGGTAGTTTCATTTTGAAAACTGGCATGAAGTATGCATGTTAAAAGTACAACTATACCGGCTGGTTGAGAACTCTCCCCTCTAACTCGCATGAACAACTTTCAGCCTTCCATAAATAAAATGTGGGGGTTTTTTGGCCTGAGTTTTCACTTGTCAAAAGTAGCATCTGGTTCATTGGTTTCAACTTTTCATCCTGATCTAGAGACTATAGCGAGTTTAAAACTCAACGCTGCCTCAGCAATATGTTTTGCCCTTAATGATTTGTGCCTCTCTGACATCAAGGTGAGGTTATTGCCATTTCATATCCAAGGGCCTTGTAGGCTGCTCATTACAGAAGCTTCAACTTACAGAAAATTCAGCAGTTTGAGCATTCACCAGAACTAAACTGTCTCAGCATATTACATCCAGATATACCATACTGGCTTCCTGACAGACATCAAAAGGATTTTAAAATACATGGGACTTCTGCTTAGAATGGGTTTTAGGTCAACTCATCGTTCACAATAACTTTGTTCCCTGCATCATTAGTCAGTGATATAAGTAAGTACCAATGGGCTAGTATATTTCTTTTAATATTCCCAGCATGTCTCTGGAATAATTTCCTTATAGGGCTCGGGCGCTGAAACTGTTGAAGCCTGAGATTCAAAGAATTTAGATGCACTTTACGGTTTCAAGCAAATTACTTAATATCCAAAGTGACCTATAGGCAGCTTCACAAGTGTGTGTGATTGATGTGCTAGAGAAATAAAAAGGTTCTATTTTTAGGAAAAAGAACCAAGTCTCCGTTCTGTAAAAATCTCAGATCAGATAAAAACCATATAAGTAAAAATATTTGTCTAAGAGCATTTTTTCTTATGCCGCAGAAAAAGGTCACTCAGGCCACCGTGGTGATATATTTAGTATTGGGCTACAAGATTTTATTCTTGTACTAGCTGTACCCGGCCACACGTTGCTGTGGCTCAGTCTGGTTAAATGGAAAAGAAAGAAAAGAGAAAGCGCACATTTTGAATATGTTTAATTTCACAATGCTTGTGGGTATACAATACTTTTTGTTGTTCCATTGTCTGTGCAGATATAGAGATTGTCTGGTTTGCCGACTCTAGAACACGCAACATATAATTGTCCATGTGAGAAGCAATCCGTGTCTAGATGTAAACTGCATAATTCTAGAAATGAAAAAGAATGAAAAAAGAAAAAACATAAACTATACTCACTAAATGAACGGTTTGGTAAACGACACAGCTCAATTCCAAAGCAACGTCACACGAAATAATTAAATCAAAATGAAAATAAATAGAAATCTATGAAAATTCAATTTAACAATGCAATCGGAAACATTGAAATGGAATCGTAAAATATTTAGTCCAAGCCGTTAAGCCCGTTAAAACGGGCGAGAATTTTGTCCCCCCTCCTCCTACGTCTTTGCTCTGCTCCGCTCCTCCCCCCCACCCAGCACAATGAAGGGCCAGAGGCGGCGGCGGTGGTAGGAGCTGCAGCGGTGGCCGAGGGGGATCTCGTGAGGCTTAATGGTCCTGCCATCCCAACTCCCTCCCCCCTTCCCCGGTGGCGGATGGACAGGCTCAGACCCCTTTCACTCTATCCTTACAGGCCCCAACTCCTTTGCTCTCCCATTCCCCTCTACACTGAACCCCTTCCACTGTAACCTATAAGTGGAGAGCTGGGGGGGGGGCGGGGGTAGAGAATCTATCTCTCATACAGCCCCCTACATAGGCTTCCTCTCTCTCTCTCTCTTGCTCATACACTCTCCCTCTGTCCCTCACACATGCACGCCCAATCCCTCTCACACACATACACAATCCCTCACGTGGTCTCCCTCTCTCTCTGGCACTCACACTCGCCTTCAGCACACATTACCACACTACTCTCTCACACAGTTAAAACTTGTGGGATTTTTGTCCCCTCCCCACCTAAGTCTTTGCTCTGCACTCGCAAGAGCTTGCAAAGTTCCCATGCCAGTTGTGTCTGGGAGAGTGAGGAAAACACTCTGTCCCCCCCCCCCTCGCAAAGGGCAGGCGGCAGGCACTGCAACAGATTTGGGACACGTTGCCTAGCTTACTTTGCTCTTTCTGGGAGACCTGTGCTTTAAGAAATCCGATTGGGGGCTTGAGAGGGAGGAGGGAGCAGGGCTCTGGCTTTCACTTTCGTCACGGTGCTTTGCTGGGAGTGGGGTTGGAGTGATGCCCATGTAAACTCTTCCCGTGGCAGCTGAGACCCATGGGCGGGTTGACAGCACTGCCTCCCCCCCCCCCCCCCCCCCCGCAGTTGCGGGATATTTACTTGGCTTCTCCTTATCTGCGGGACTCAGGGGGCGAGGTAGGAGGGCAAGCTGTTCTCTGTTCAGCTCTTTGCGCTTTGGCTGCAGCAGGCTACAGCTGCTTGTGATCTCTTCACAGCCGCTTTCTACCACATTTGCTCTGCTCCTGTCGTCCCAACTCCCTCCCCCCTTCCCCGGCGGTGGACGGACTGGTTCGGCGACTCTTCTACCCTTTCTTCCTCCTGTGTGTAACTGTCCAGCAGTCCCTACTCCCTCCCCCCTTCCCCAGCAGGAGAGGAATGGGCTGAGCCATTTCTTGGAACGGCGACTCTTCTGCCCTTTCCTCCTCCCCTCTGTGACACCCAGCACGTACCGCAGAGCTCAATGGTCCGCACATGCGTGGTAGAGCTGCTCTGTACTGCGCATTTGCGGGCCATCGGTCAGAGCCCATTTATTTTGTAGATAGCGTGTGTTGCTTGTACGTCCAAGAGATGGCGCTGTTTTTCCAAAAAAGCATTTTTTTACCTGTCACAGGTGTGACATCTATATAATATAGGTATATAAAAACAAGCGCGTATTCAAATGCAACGTTGTGTCAAAATTTCAAAGCAATCGGTGAAGAACTTTCGGAGATTTAAGATTTTGAACAAATGAACATTTACATTTTTATTTATATAGATTGTAGTTAAGGGGGACAACCACTAGGAATACGCATTAATTTATAATGAATGTAAAAATGCAAAGAATATAGATCAAAGCAAAAATAGCCTCTTGCAAAAATACTCAATAATTTTCCAGCATTTTTATATTTGTTGCTTTGAACAAGAACACAAGACTCTAGTGGGACCATGTTTTGGCAACAGGCTTGACACGGAAGCTTAGGCCTGTGCTTGGTCTGGTGCTGAGACTTGATCCTGGCCCCAAGGCTTAGTACAAGTACTGAGGCCCAGCACTGAGGCATGGTCTGAGCATTGAGGCCTAGACCTGGTGCCTGTGCCCATCCCTGAAGTCTGTTCCCATCAATGAGGGTTCAGTCCTGAGGTCTGGTCCCATTGCCATGGCCTAGGCCCAGCTTTGGAGCAAACCCTGAGATCTGAGGCCTGTTGCTGAGGCCTACACTCTGCCCTGAAGACTAGGCCTTTGCCTCTCAATGTGTTTCTCTGTCTCGGCACTTCAAAAAATTATACCATCGGTTTAGAGGACAGTGCTGCAATATCATCTAAAGACAGCAGATGCTGCCATTTTGAAGTACAAATAGAGAATATACAGCCATACATTTTTATATATTTATTTAGAGCTTTTCTATACCGGCATTCATGATACAATCACATCATGCTAGTTTACAGTTAATGGGGGGTGTAGGAAACCTTGAACAATTAACAAGTGAAGAGGAGCAAGAAAGTTACAATAAAACAAGGGAGCTGAAACTGGGGGAAGAGGAAAACCAAGCTAGAGTAATTTAACAGTAGGATGATCAATTATTTACATTGTGCTGAAAGACTCTCAATAAAATAGCGCTGCCTGTTCTGGAAGAAGGCAACACAAAATGTCACTCTATCCTCTATGATGCCATCCTCTAATGGCATCATATTTTGAAGTGCTAGGAGAGCAGAGGATATCAGGAAGCTGGGGCTAGACCTCTGGGCTGGGCCTTGGCATCAGAAATGGGCTTCTGAGCCTTGCTGCCAGGACTAGGCCTCTGGGCTGGTTCTTGGTACCAGGACCAGGCCTCCAGGCCAGGCCTAGGCTCTGGACCAGGCAGGTTTTTGGCCTGGGACAATCCACACATTGCCACCAGTAAGCCTTTTTTTTTTTTAGTAGTTCACAATTGTTTTTGTTTAGGTTTTTTTTTCTAGTTTGTTTTTTTTTCGGTTTGGCAAACAAACTGAACAGAAAAAATATTAAAGTGGGAGTCTTTTCCAAACGGATGGGCTCCACCTTAACTAGGGTGGAACCAGGCTGCTGTGGTAACCTTTAAAAATGAGATAGAGCAGCTTGCTGGTGTGGTGGTTATTACCCTTAACCAATCAACTTTCATACTGTTGATGCAACTCCATTATTGCTCTCTGCTTTAATAGCAGGGGGAAAGAGGAAAAGGAGAATTAGAGTCAGACAGCAACCAACAAGGACATTGAATTTTATGGTCTGGGAAAACAAATAAGCATGGGGGTAACTTGCTGATGTGGTTGTTACTACCCTTAACCAATACTGATACTTTTGATGCAACTCCAACATTGCTCTCTGTTTCAACAGCAAGAGGTAATGGAAAATTGGACACAGACAGCAACCAACAAAAGTCCTGACTTTAACAGTCTGGGAAATTAAGTATTGGGGTGACCTGTATGGGATGGCAGATGCTACCATAAGCTTGCTGGGAAGTCTGGTCCTTTTCTGTCGTCATTTCTATGTTTCTATATTTCTATATTAAAAAGGGGGGGAGCAGACAATCACTTAGCAGTGCATGGTTCAGAGAGAGGTAGCCTCAAAGGATACTAATGAAACAGGGGAGTTAGAGCATCCCAATAGAGAGGTTTCAATAAAAGCATAAGTAGGACATGTGCTTATAAGTAAAGAAGAAACTGAGTTAAAAGATTCCAAATTAACCCATCAATTGTCAACACAAACAAAAAATACACTTTAAAATTTCTGTATGCTATTGCCAGAAGTCTAAAAAGTAAGATAGGAGAGTTGGAATGAATAGTACTAAATGAAGAGGTAGACATAATTGGCATTTCGGAGACCTGGCAGAAGGAGAATAACCAATGGGACAGTGCTGTACCAGAGTACAAATTATATTACAAAGATAGGATGGGAAGGGGTAGCGCTTTACATTAGAATGGCATAGCGTCCAATAGGATAAAGATCCTGCAGAAGAGTAAATGCAGAGTAGAATCTTTATGGTGGAAATCCCATGTGTGATGGGGAAGAGTATAGCGGTGAGGACATTCTACTGTCCACCTGACCAAAATGATAGATGGACAATGAAATGCTCAGGGAAGCTAACAAATTTGGTAGTGGGAGATTTCAAATACCCGGATATTGTCTGTGTAAATGTAACATCAGGACATGCTAGGGAGATAGCGTTTCTAGATGGAATAAATGGCTACTTCATGGAGAAGTTGATTCAGGAACCAACGAGAGGGGGAGCCATTATAGATCTAAATCTTAGTGGAATGTAGGATTTGGTGCTAGGGGTCACAGTGGTGGGGCAGCTCAATGAACATATTTGACTTAATGACTAGAAGGAGGACATTAAGTAAATCTACAGCTCTAGCATTAAACTTTCAAAAGGAAGAATTTGAGAACATGAGGAAAATGGTTTAAAAAAAAAACAAAAACTAAAAGGTACAATTACAAAGGTTAAGAGTTTACATAAGGCATGGACATTGTTTCAAAATACCGTCATGGAAGCCCAAACCAGAATTATTCCATGCATTAAAAAAGCTGAAAGAAAGAGCAAACAGCTGCCAGCATGGTTAAAATGTGAGGAGAAACAAGTTATTTATTTTAGCCAAAAGAACTTCTTTCAAAAATTGGAAAAATGGTCCATCTGAAGAAAAAAGAAAAAGCATAAGCCTTGGCAAGATAGATGTAAAATATTGGTAAAGACAGAAAATTTGAAAAAAAGCAGACTACAGAGGCAAAAACACATAATAAAAGCTTTTTAAAATATATATGAAGCAGGAAGCATATGAGGGAGTCAGTTGGACTGTTGATAATAAGGGAAGATAAGGCCTTTGCAGAAAGACTAAATTAATTCTTTGCTTTGGTGTTTACTAATGAGGAGCTACTCAAGCTGAAAATAGTATTCAATGGTGATGATTCAGAAGAACGGAAACAAATCATGGTGAAACTGGAAGATGTTATAGGGCAGATTGACAACCTAAGAATAGAAAATTACCTGGACCAGATGGTATACATCCCATAGTTCAGAGCAACACAAACATAAAATTGCAGATTTATTACTAGTTATTTGTAAACTATCATTAAATTCACCCACTGTACCTGAAGACTAGAGGGTTG
Source organism: Rhinatrema bivittatum (assembly GCF_901001135.1). NCBI lineage: Eukaryota > Metazoa > Chordata > Amphibia > Gymnophiona > Rhinatrematidae > Rhinatrema > Rhinatrema bivittatum. The sequence goes on along the minus strand of NC_042616.1, from coordinate 797,595,112 downwards.
GCAATGTAAATTTGATCTTTAAAAAGAACTCTAGGGGTGATCCAGGAAACTATAGACCAGTGAGCCTGATTTCAATGCCATAAATAATCATGGAAACTATTCTAAAGAACAAAATTGCAGAATATATAGAAAGACATGGTTTAATGGGACATTGCCAGCATGGATTTACATGAGGGAAGTTTTGACTCATCAATCTACTATATTTTATTGAAGGGGTTAACAAACATGTGGATAAAGTTGAGCTAGTGGATAATATGTATTTGGATTTTCAGAAGCCATTTGGCAAAGTCCTCCATGAGAGACTCCTAAGAAAATTAAAAAGTAATGGAATAGTAGGTAACATTCTATTGTGGATTGCAAACTGGTTAAAAGTTTGGAAATAGAGAATAGGAATAAATGATCAGCTTTCTCAGTGAAGAAAGGTAAACATAGAATCATAGAAACATGACAGCAGAAAAAGACCTTATCGCCCATCTAGTCTGCCCATCCATCCTATTAATTTCTTTAGTAATTAATTAATTAATTTCTGCTACCCTTGTTAATTGTAACTGTACCTTCTGCCACCACAGTTCCAGTTTGATGTATCTACTGCACTCCTGTTTTATGTAAACCAGCAAGATATGTTTTTCATGATTGCCGGTATATAAAAACCTTAAATAAATAAACATTACAATTCCTATTACTTCCTTAGAGATCCCTTGTATTTATCCATGCTTTCTTGAATTCAGATACTGTTTTTGTCACTACCACCTCCACTGGGAGGCTATTCCTTACATTCCTAAGATTACTCCTGAGTCTACTCACTTTCAATCTCATCGCATGACCCCTCATTCTAGAGCCTCCTTTCCATTGAAAGAGGCTCATCTCCTATGCTTGGAAACCTTTGAGATCTTTCAATGTCTCTATCATATCTCCCCTATCTCTGCTTTCCTCCACGGTAATCATGTTTAGATCTTTAAATCTATCCCCATATGCTTGAGAACAAAGACCACGGATCATTTTAGTATCCATCCTTTGGACTGACTCCATCCTGTTTATATCCTTTTGAAGGTGTGGTCTTCAGAACTCTACACAATATTCCAAGTGAGGTCTCACCAGGGAGCTTTACAGGGTCAATGACACCTCCCTTTTTCTGCTGATCATTCCTTTCCCTATGCAGCCAAGCATCTTTTTGGCTTTTACCATTACTTTATCCACCTATTTGACCACCTTAAGATCATCAGATACAATTACCCCCAGATCCCTCTCTTCCTTTGAGCTTGGAAGAATATCACCTCTAATACTATACCTTTCCCTTAGGTTTTGCATCCTAAATACATTCTCTGCATTTTTTAGCATTAAATCTTAGTTTCCAGATTTTAGACCACTTCTTGAGTTTTGTTAGATTCCTCCTCATGTTTTCCATACCTTCCTGGCTGTCCACTGTTACAGACTTTGGTATCATCTGCAAAACAACAAACCTTTCCTGACAACTCATCCATTAAACAAAAATGTTGAAAAGTACTGGTCAAAGGACCAATCCCTGAGGCCAACCACTGGAAACATCCCCCTCCTCAGAGAAAACTCCATTTACCCCTACCCTCTCTCGACTCCCACTCAGCCAGTTTCTAACCCAGTCAGAAACTCTAGGATCCATACAAAGGGCGTTTGTATGTGCAGAACCGTGTCAAAGGCTTTACTGAAATCCAATTACACTATGTCTAGCACAATCCCTTGATCCAACTCTCACCCAATCAAAGAAATTGGTCAGATTCACCTTTGGTAAAACCATGCTGCCTCTGATCTTAGTTTTTGGGTACTTGCCAGGTTCTCATGGCCTGGATTGGCCACTGTTGGAAACAGGATGCTGGGCTTGATGGACCCTTGGTCTGACCCAGTATGGCATTTTCTTATGTTCTTATGTTCTTATGTTCTTATCTTGCAATCCATTGGATTCCAAAAATTGCACTATCCTCTGATTTAACAGTGATTCCATTAGTTTGCTCATCACAGAAGTCAGACTGATCAGTAAGTAATTCCCAGACTCCTCCTCACTTCCACTTTTATGAATAGGAACCACATCCACCCTTTTCCAGTCCTCTGGGACTAAAGAAGCATTGAAAAGATCAGCCAGCAGAGCTGCCAAGACATCTCTATGTTCCTTTAATACACTTGGATGTATCCCATCTGACCCCATCATCTTATCGATTTTAAGTTTAGATAGACTCTCATGAACACACTGTTCTGAAAATTAGATTTGTGTTTGTTTTATGTGGTCCTGCTCCAGGCTCTTCTACAGTGAACACCGAACAGAAATATCTTTTTTTGCTTTTTCCTCATCAGCCCCTACATATTCCTCCTCTTCACCTTTGAGCCTCACAATGCCACTTTTGCACTTCCTTCTATCACTAACATATCTAAAAAAAAAAAAGTCTTGTCCCTTCATTTTATCATATTTGCTACTTTTTCTTCTATTTGAATTTTTGCATTCCTGACTATTTTCCCAGCGTCTCTTAATTTTTCAGATATTGTCACCTGTCTTCCTCTTTCCGCAGTCACTTGCAGTTTATGAATGCTAACTTTTTCTCCCTTACCTTTTCAGCTACTTCTTTAGAAAACCATAACAGTCTCTTTTTCCTCTTCCCTTTATTTACTTTCCTAATAAAAATATTAGTTGCCTTTATATCTCCTTTTATGTTTGTCCACTTCCTTCTACTTTCCTCAGATTTTCCCATCCAGCTAATGACTCCTTCAGGTACTCCCCCAATTTAAGAAAGTTAGTTTTCCTGAAGTCTAGGACCCTCACCCTTTAGGCGAATTTTAAAAGCCCGACATACGCCAAAACTGGGAGTTACGCAGATATGTTGGGCCGGCACACAGATATGCGCACAAATGAAAAAGTCCAAAAAGGAGGTGGAGCATGAGCCTGATCTGGGTGGGGCATGGGTGTTTTTATATTTATGAATGACTGTAGCATGTCAAAACTTACTTGCACAAGCACACACCGGGGTCCCCTACCGTGTAACTGTACTTCTGCTATGGATGGCATGTTATGCCCTAAAACAAAAACAGATAGTCATGTCAGCAGGGCTGTAAAGGTCGGGGTTAAGAGAGGAAAAGGAAGGCTATTTAAATAGGGGGATTAGAAAGTCTTAGCCCTTACCTGGGTAAACTGGGAATGACGTGGTTAAACTGGTAACTGCGTTGGTGTGCATTTCTGGTAACATCCTTTCACTTATGCAGTAGAGACAGCATTTGTGTGCACATGTGCACGTCCATATAGAATTGTGTGCAGATGTATGCACATTCGGCCTATTTTATACCATGCACGCATATACGCACATATAGGGCTGCATCTCTGGACGTGAGTTGGCATACGCACCAGTATTAAAGTTACCATGATAGAATGAGCCTTCATCTCTTGCGTCCTAATATTAAACCTCACCATACGGTGGTTACTGGATTCCAGATGATCATCCACTACAACAGTGGTTCTCAACCCTGTCCTGGGGACCCCCCCCAGCCAGTCGGGTTTTCAGGATATCCACAATGAATATGCATGTGAGAAAATTTGCATGCACTGCCTCCACAACATGCAAATTTTCTCTCATGCATATTCATTGTGGATATCCTGAAAACCCGACTGGCTGGGGGGGTCCCCAGGACAGGGTTGAGAACCACTGCACTACAACATCAGAAATACTGTCCCTGTCGGTAAGCACCAGGTCCAGTATTGCCCCCCCCCCCCCCCATGTGGGTTCCATTACCAGTTGACAGAACAGTTCTCCTTGCAGAGAATCCAGAATCTCCCTGCTTCTTGAAGATACTGCAGCTGGAATATCCCAATCAACACCTGGCAGATTGAAATCCCCTACGGTAGCACAGGGGTTGCCAATTCCGGTCCTTGAGAGCCACAAACAGGCGGCTTTCAGGATATTCACAATGAATATGCATAAGAGAATGCTGGGATCCATGTTAGGAGTCACCACCTAGGAAAAGGCCTTGGAGTCCTTATGGACAACAATTCCTTGAAGTCTTCAGTTCAATGTACAGCAATGGTCAAAAAGGCAAATAGAATCCTAGAAATTATTTGGAAAGGAATAGAGAACTAAACTGGGAATATTATTATGCCTTTGTATAGATCCATGGTATAGATCAACTTGAGTACTGTGTTCAGTATTGGTCATCCCAACTCTTAAAATCAGATATAGGCAAGGTACAGAGAAGTGCAACAAAAATGATAAAGGGGATGGAAAAGCTCCGTTATGGAGAAAGGCTAATTAGCTGGGAAAAGAGATGACTGGGAGGGATATGATTGAGATTTATAAAATCATGAGTGGGGTGGAACAAGTAAATAGGGAACTGTTATTTATCCTTTCAAACAATACTGGAACTAATGGACACTCAATGAAACTAGAAATTGGCAAATTTAAAAGAAATTGTAGGAAGTATTTTTTTCACTTGGCTCAAAATCAAGCTATGCAAAGCAACTAACATATTTCAGTTCAAAAGGGGATTGGACAAGTTCCTGAAGGAAACATCCATAAACTTATTAGCCTATCCCTGGGAGCAAGATACAAGAAATAGCTCAGACTTGTGACCTGGACTGGCCACTGTCAGAGATAGAATGCTGGGCTCTATGGACCTTGGTCTGACCCAGCACGGCACTTCTTATGTTCTTAAGACTTGCTTCCCAGACAGATCCAGAAACTGTACCCTGGTTCTGTATACTCTCTCTCTCTCAGGGATTCCTCCTCTTCCTCCTCCTCTTCTGTTCTTTTTTCCTGCTCAAACATTGCACCCTGAGTATCCATAACTTTGTAATATTCATTTTTAAGGTCACTTCAGCATCACCCGCACACCCCCAGTTAGCCCTAGTCAGACCCAATGACCTTCACTTTCACCCAGAAATGCAATCCCATCCGCTGAAAAATCATCCAAAGAATGGAAGCAAACCTTGAATGAGACAGAAGGAGAGACCTTCTGAAAAGAAGTTAAGAGTCGCCAAACAAACCTATGAACAAGGACGATTTTCCAGTTTCGCCCCCACACCTGCTGCCTCTAGTCCTATCAAGCTTATCCTTTCCACCCACCAGGAAGAGCCAGCAGGCCAAACGCCAGTTCCAAAAAGACGAGGAACGTCTGAATTTCTCCTGTAAAAGTGCTTGCACATTCTTGCTGATGTTTGCTCATATAGGGGCAGATTTTAAAAGGTGCGCCCATGTGTCCATGTGCGCTCGCTTCCCGGCACGCGAGCCGAATTTTATAATCCGCATGCACATGTGCAAGCGGCGTGCATGGGGGAGGGGGGCCTAATTTTGTAAAAGTATGCCCGGTGACGAAATAGCACCTTCCCCCGTTCCCTCCCAAACCGCTCCAATTTAGGAGCGGACTAAGAGGGAATTTCCCTACCCCCCACCTAACCCCCCTCCCTCTTCCCCTCCCCTCCCCCTAAACCCTTCCTTTTTTGTCCTTTGTTTTTCAATTTACTTCTGCTCCTGAGCTGAAGTAATTTTCGTGCGCCAGCCAACTGCCGGTGCGCGCTTCCCCGGGACAGCGGACGCTGTCCCGCCCTGCTCCTCCCCGCCCACAATACACCCCAGCCCACCCTCCTTTTCAGGGCCCGGCCACTATGCGCGTATTGTCACTTAAGCGTATGGTCGGGCCCTTTTGAAAATGCGCGCGGCACTCGCAGAGCCCAGCCACGCACGTACGTGACGATATTTGCACGGGTGGCAAATTTAAAAATCCGTCTGATATTATATATAAAACAGCAAAGTATGCCCAAACAATCAAATCATTCTCCAACAGGCCACACAAACATGCCCACTTTGTTCATTCATACTTTCTCACACAAACGCTAAAATATGTGTGTTACTTGGCCTGTTTTTATAATCGCTTACTTGCACATACTTCAGAAGTGCACACTTACAAGGCGATTTTATGTGCAAAGCACCTTTGAAAATTTGCTCCACCGTGTGATGACATGCAGGCAGATTCTTGTCTGACAGGAGGTGGTATATTTGTTTAGTTAGATTTATGTGCTTATAACCACATAGATCTTTTCAAAACCCACCCTCTATTAATAACTGTCCTATTATCTCAAGCACCCCAAAATCTTCATGTGCTCCTGGAAAATACTAATTACTGATGAGCAAACAGCTTCTTCATTATTTTACTGGATTGAGAACATTTCCACATTCAGAGCTGGAATCACATCTCCATTGGGGATTAGGTGTGGCACTGGGAAGTGTTTGTCAAGATTAGCTGACAAAAATGAATTTAATAACAGTATAAATTGTATGTATTTCTAAAATGTCCTTTCAGTCGTAAAGCTGCTTGTGGAGGTCTTCTTCTATTCCGCCATATTGGGTTTTTTTTTCCAGAAGCAGATAGTGATCCATAGTTTCTGTAACGGTGACTAGTGAATTGCTAGGTAAAGCCATGGCAGTGGGACTGAATCCAGTGGACCCTTTGCTACATTTTTCATCTTTAAAAATCCTTAATACATCTGTGTCCCAGAGGCAGGCATTCTTGGTGGTCATTGCTCAAGGAAGCATTAATAACCCAGGAGGAGGTGTACTTACTGGCAGAATGCCCAGAGTATCATAAAAAAGAGGAAACTAGTAAAAATCTATCTGGGTGTAGAGTCTGCTGATGGGCAGAACAGGAAAAACAAGAACGCCAGCAAGTGTGCTAAATCGGACACCTGCATTTATGTGTATATCTCAACACACAATCAAGCACCTGAATTTGTTGCCAGGGGGTGTGGTTAGAGCAGTTAGTTTTGCTGGGTTTAAAAAAGGTTTGGATCAGTTCTTGCAGGAGAAGCCAATTAATTGCTATTAATCAAGCTGACTTAGGAACTAGCCGCTTGTATTACTGGCATTAGAAGCATGGGATCTACTTAATGTTTTGGGTACTTGCCACTTGCCAGGTACTTGTAACCTGGATTGGCCACTGTTGGAAACAGGATGCTGGAATTGATGGATCCTTGGTCTGACCCAGCATGGCAACGTCTTATGTTTTTATGTTCATATTCTATATACCAATACAACTAAAAACCCATATACAAATCCATACATTCTAATAATGATCCAGATAAACATATTTAATTGTATTAATTAATTGTATCCCAAAGGATCAATCCCTAGCACATGACCTGTTTTGCTTACTCTGAGCTGTCTCAGAGGTATATTAGTAATCAATTATGAGCTCGTATTCTGCTACCACAAGCAAGGAAGCAACAGCACCTTGCAGTAATTAAATAAGATCTATTCCCCACAGGTTAGATTGTTTGTACATTATTCTATTAACCTTTGTCCTTTGAATATATAGATTTACTCTGTGATGTGAGCCAGTGATTTTTATAACTGTTTCATTAATACTTTAATGAAAAAGTTGAAGGTTGAGTGCAGCAATACTAAAAGATGTTTAAATACATAAAGGTGAATTTTAAAAGCCCGGCATGCAGCAAAACCGGGAGATACGCGAATATGTCAGGCCAGTGTACGCACCGAGCAGATTTTCAAAGCCGCACATATCTCCCGCAACGCACGCAAAAATGTTTTCTAAGCATGGGGTGGGGCGTGGGCCTGGACTGGGCAGTGCAGGAGCGTTCCTGGGTTTCTCAGTTTAACCAGAGCATAAATACGCGCACAAGCGTGCGCCAGGGTCCCCTACTGCGTAACTTTACTTCTGTAAGTCCTAAAACAAAAACATATAGGCATCTCAGCAGGGTTTTAAGGGTCGGGGTTAACAAGGGGAAAAGGGAGGCTATTAAACCCTGGGGGAGGGGGGTGCCAGGGCAAACTGGGAATGAACTGGTGAAACTGGCAAAGGCTTGGACGTACTCCCCTTTTAAAATTCCTCCACTTCCGCGGAGGAAGCACAATTTGCGCACACACGTGGGCGCCCACTTAAAATTGTGCGCACATATGTGCGTACTCGGCCTACTTTGTAACATGCGTGCATAAATGTGCGTGCATTATAAAATATCCGCGTCCCTGGGCGTGAGCTGCAAAAGGCTTGCACATATGCAGCCACGTGCCTGTTTAAAAGTTACCACTCCAGAGAGGGTAATTTTATAACAGGCCACGTGGGGCTGAAGTCCATGGGTAGAAAGTACACATGGATTTCAGCCCAAATTTTCCAACTAGACTAACAGGCCTATAGTTCCCAGCCTCCTCCTTACTTCCACTTTTATGAATAGCAACAACATCTGCCTCTCTCCAGGTCTCCGGAACTACTCCCAGCTCTAAAGAAGCATTGAAAGGTTCAGCCAGTAGAGCTGTCAGGGCTTCTCTAAGTTCCTTCAGTACCCTCAGGTATATTCCATCCGGCCCCATCGCCGTATCTGCTTAGCTCCTCACAAACACACCGTTCTGAAAATCAGTTGAGTTTTACCTCACTTCAAATCTTATTTGTGCTCATTGTATGTGGTCCTGCTCCAGGCCCTTCCACAGTGAACAGAAATATTTGTTAAGTTCAAATTTGTCCTTTTAGGTAGTGGGAAAGGTGCAAAGGAGAGGGTGGGAGGAGCCAGTCAGCTGGGACCATTTTGAAAATGGCAGTTGGAGGGGCAGGAGCAAGTGGGCATCGCTCTTAGCCCAGAATCCCCCCTCCCCTCAGTTATTGGGAAAGCATGGGGACAGGGGAACAGGCGGGGTGAAGGGGACAGGGATTGTTGAAATTCCTTTTTCGAAGGGCCAGAAGGGGATGGAACTTCTTAAATCCATGCTGCTCCTGGACCTTTTGACCTTCCAGAGGGGCTCAGGCTAGAAACTGGAGCAGAGAGGGCTACTGGCCCAGCAGGGAAGATCTTTTCCTTTGGGAGGGAGCCACATGGCCCCTTTGAACCATGGTGGCCCAAATGGTGGCTCCCAAATTGGACCACCTGTTTGTGAAATGCTCCTCACACAACAATAGCCAAGAACGAGCAACGTTCCCAGCGGTGGCAAGGCCCAGAAGATTCCTTGTGAAGTTCTGCCACAGATGCAAACACATTTGCATCCATAGTAAAACTCTGCAAAACGGCTATTAACCCGCAGTTAATACCATAGATTAGTGAATAGGAATCTATGTCACTGTGTAAGACAGGGGGAGGCCTCAGCTACCAACACGTGCCAATAACATCTAACACTAGACATCTTAAGCAAGAACAAACTTTGCAAGCACGGAGGAACAAAACATAATTAGAATGTAGGGAGAGTTCAAATTATAACATGCAGTATGTTGCCTAAATTATGCAAAGTTCAAAACAATCAAAGTGATTAACTGTAATGAATGTAGCAGTCGCTGCATTAGTAAATTAAATGAAACACACATGATGTGTATAAATAAGAAGCATCATATAAATGAAGGTTAAAGTACATATCCAGCCAAAAGGTCATAATTATCTCCCCAAATACAGTTTATTAATCAATGCTTAGAATTATTTTTCCAAAATGCAACACCCATGTGTCCAAAAGTCCAAAAAGTATATCTGAAAAATAAAAAAAATGATAAAAGTTCATTTAAAACTAGCAAAAAATTCCACCCTCAAAGAATTATAATCTTACAAAAATGTGAAAAAACAAATCTCTATCACTTATCTCCAAAATCTTTTACGCAAGCATAAACACTTTTGACTCCAAAAAAACAGGGTTTAATTTCAGGTCCCTACCCAGCCGAGTCTCGGCAGTACAAGCCTACTTTAGGGGCGGGGTCCTTGCAATTTCTGAGTAAAGCATCAACCCCTAACAGCGAAACAGCTTCACTCTTCCTTTAACATTTCCTAGCCACCAGGCTGATGGAGAAGACGGAGGGCACATGGCCACCTCCTTCTGATACTATGTTATGTCGTGTGATAAAAAGCCAATCAATCCCAGGGCAACTTTAACTGGATAATGGCAATGAAGCAAGCACTAAGCTAAGTCATGTTAAATGCCAAAAAATATCAAAAAATTATTTGAATTTACATTTGACTGATCATTAAATAGAAGGCATTGAAGGCTCCTTGTCATACGGTCAGTGGTGCCTATTATGAAAGGTTGTTAATATTGTATAAGTGAATTTCATTCATATGCATTTATTTATTTGTTTGTTTGTTTAGACATTTTGTATACCCTTGTTCCAAATGAAGATCACAATGGTTTACAAAATTAACATTCATACTCTAGATCAACACAACAGGGATTAAGATAATTCTACTGTGATTTTCTAATACATATTTGTGGAGAAACCTTTATTCTTTGTCTGTAGTGATTTCCCTACATCGTGGGACACTATTATTTTGGGGTCACTAAACAAAATGCAGTTATGTGACAGAACAGCTGTTTCATGCATCCAAATCTTCCAATAACTGAAAAAAAAAAAGATCATATCCATTAAAGCAGCAACAAAAATATAAGCATACGAAGAGCAAACTGTGTCAAGAAATAGACAGAAACCTGAGAAGAAAAGAATACAACTCCATTTAAATCCCAAAAAGAAGAAAAATTAGTATATTTATGTGTTCAATCCAAAATAAAAAGGACACACCATTTTCATTTCATTTAATTCCTTTTACATTTGTAGACCACTGTTCTCGAAAATGACCCAAAGGAGCTTATGCTATTAAAAATCTGTAACCCCCATCCTGGTCATGGGGAAGGCCATGGACTATGCAAGGTCCCATCATCTTCTGGGGTTCCCACACGGGGGGGGGGAAGTTCAGCCTTTTTATGGCCCTTAGGGTTTTTTCCTCCATTCTGGGGCTTTTCTGCAAACCACTCAGTCACACCAATATCCACTTTTCACTCTACAGCTGTTGTTCAAAATAATGCCTTTACCGAACCCTGGTGGCAAGAAAACAAAGACCAGAAACACTCCACACTCCACCGGATGGTAGTGCACCAGCGGCAAGCAAATCCAGAAGTGCGATACTAAGGCTCAGTCTCCCACAAAGGTAAACTCTTTGGGACAGGTATCATCTACCCTGGGCTCCCCCAGTACCATCTGAGTCTGTAGATCCTTCTTGCTCTTCCTTTTGAGTGAACTTCTGGCAGATTTGACTGTGGATTTTCCCAGGCAGACCGTTCTCCCTGGTACACTCATCCGAGATTCTGGCAAATTCCTTCCTCTCTTGGGGCTCCTCTAATCTCATACCTTCTCAGATACTCTTCTTCCATCATTCTCTGGAATCTCAGAACGTCTTCCTCTCCTCCTCTCCAGATCTTCCCTGTGGAAGGATACGGTGTCCCAAGTGTTCTCCACCAGGAGAGATACCTGACACTGAGCTAAAGTTTACTTAGGGAATAGCCACTGCTATTAATTGCATCAGTAGCATGGGATCTTCTTAGTGTTTGGGTAATTGCCAGGTTCTTGTGACCTGGTTTGGCCTCTGTTGCAGACAGGATGCTGGGCTTGATAGACCCTTGGTCTGACCCAGCATGACAATTTCTTATGTTCTTATGTTCCAACCCTCTCTCTGTTGTTTCACCAGGACTCAGGGATTTTATGCACAATTACAACCTCTCAATGGGGAGTGATGCGCTTCTCCAACACACTAACACTATATTGACATCACACATAAGGCAGAGCCTGGTTAAGACCTCTGTCACATATATTGCTGGCAGGATGACCTGTTGAGGCCACTATTGCCATACTAGCCAGGGGAAAATACTGCTAGTAAGGGGCAGATTTTGCATCGCCTAACAATTGCAATAAAATATGAATGTAAACACATATCCCAGCCCCAATCTCGACTCTCTGTAGGGGTAGGGAACAGAGCTACAAAATAAAGGCAGTGACTCCTAAATAAGGTGCAGAGCCCAATCCCGAACTTCTACTTGTGTTTTCTTTGTGTGGGCTACAAAGACGAAACATACTGTACCAAGCCAAAACAGATGGAAATGCATAACAGTCCTGGAACAACGGGGGCCTAACCCTACAGTCCATGTGCAGGTAACCAGGCCAGTGTTCATACTTTGGTGTCATACAGGTTCCCCCTTTCCCTTCTCATTTCTATTGGTCAATTTGGCACTGGCTCTGTCTCAGGCGTGGAGTGCAGCAGCCATACATGGAACATGTGGAGGATAAAGTTGTCCAAGGCCGAAAGGACAAGGTGCCTTCCCTCAAAGTGTGGCCCATAGCAGTAAGAACAGCAGTGAGTCTGTTCTGAAGTTGCACAACTGCAGTTTGTAAATTGCACAATGTCACTGGAGGTCTTTGTCATTCTTCCCCAAAGGGTGGATGTCCCCGCAATGGAAACAGAGCTCTTCCTATAGCCCCCCCCCCCCCCCCCCGAGGCCTTTCAGGATCAATGGGTGGCCTGGGAATGGAATGCAGTTAGTTGACTGCCTTTTCGAGAAAAGAAAGTGGTGGCAGCTGAACAAAAAGGTCTGGAGGTGCAGCATAAAAATAGTGACTGCACAGACAGCGGATGCCATAGTAGGCGGTAGAGCAAGAACAGAGGCTTTCAGACCTGCTAAAGTAAGGGAAGGAGAAAAGAAATAATCTCAACGTGTGACCCGCATCCCCACAATAAGTGTACAAAATGATGAAGGGAATGGAACAGCTCCCCTATGAGGAAAGACTAAAGAGGTTAGGGCTGTTCAGCTTGGAGAAGAGACGACTGAGGGGGGATATGATAGAGGAGTTTAAAATCATGAGAGGTCTAGAACGGGTAGATGTGAATCGGTTATTTACTCTTTCGGATAATAGAAGGACTAGGGGGCACTCCATGAAGTTAGCATGGGGCACATTTAACTAATTGGAGAAAGTTCTTTTTTACTCAACGCACAATTAAACTCTGGAATTTGTTGCCAGAGGATGTGGTTAGTGCAGTTAGTATAGCTGTGTTTAAAAAAGGATTGGAAAAGTTCTTGGAGAAGTCCATTACCTGCTATTAAGTTCACTTAGGGGCGGATTTTAAGAGCCCTGCTCGCCTAAATCCGCCTAAATCCGGGCGGCTTTAGGTGAGCAGGGCCCTGCGCGCCGGTAGGCCTATTTTACATAGGCCTACCGGCGCGCGCAGAGCCCCGGGACTCGCGTAAGTCCTGGGGTTTTCTGAGGGGGCCGTGTCGGGGGCGTGTCGGGGGGCTGGCCCGATCCGCGCGGCGTTCTCGGGGCGTGTCGGGAGCGTTTTGGGGGCGGGCCCGGGGGCGTGGTTACAGCCTGGGGCGGTCCGGGGGCGTGGCCGTGCCCTCCGGACCCGCCCCCAGGTCGCGTCCCGGCACGCTAGCGGCCCGATGGCACGCGGGGATTTATGCCTCCCTCCGGGAGGCGTAAATCCCCCGACAAAGGTAAGGGGGGGGTTTAGACAGGGCCGGGCGGGTGGGTTAGGTAGGGGAAGGGAGGGGAAGGTGAGGGGAGGGCAAAAGAAAGTTCCCTCCGAGGCCGCTCCGATTTCGGAGCGGCCTCAGAGGGAACGGAGGTAGGCTGCGCGGCTCGGCGCGCGCCGGCTATACAGAATCGATAGCCTTGCGCGCGCCGATCCCGGATTTTAGCGGATACGCGCAGCTCCGCGCGTATCTACTAAAATCCAGCGTACTTTTGCTTGCGCCTGATGCACCAGCAAAAGTACGCCAAATCGCGCTGTTTGAAAATCTACCCCTTAGAGCAGAGTTTTCCAAACTTGTCATGTTGGTGACACACTTTTTAGACAAACATAATTTCACGACACGGTAATTCAGTCTACTAGTAAACCAGAGGTTAAAGGTTAAACGAACGAAACATATTTCGACAATTTATGTATGTTTCCTTAAATATATACATAAATAAAATGTTTCACGACACAACCTATCTCATGAAAACCTTAAATTTATATTAAAAATATATATTCCAAGATTCATGTTATTGTTATAATTTATGAGAAACAATAATAAAACAAATTGTCTGTCCCCCACACATTCATCTCTCTCCTCCCCCCAGCACATGTCTGGCCCCCAAACACTCATATCTCTCCCCCTGAAGCACATGTCTGTCCCCCCAGCACGTTTGCCCCCCACTCACTCATCTCTCTCCCCCCAGCACATGTCTGGCCCCCACACTCATGTACCTTGTCTTTTTGATTGTTGCCAGTTAAGTGCTTCACTCCCTTCCATGATCACCAGACACTGCTGCTTGCAGTCAGTACTCCTCATGGCCAGGCCTCATCGGCAGCAGCAGCCAATGCAAGGATGGCTGGGCTTGTTCCACCCACCAAGCCCCCCCAAAAAACACGATTGACAGCAAAAATCACCCAATAATAAGCAACCCATAAACTGAGAAAAAAAGTGAATCTCTAGAAAAAAAAAAGCCCAAACTCGCATCAGAGTTGACCGGGCTTGCGCGACACACCTGCACACTGCAGGCGACACACTAACGTGTCCCGACACACAGTTTGGAAAGCTCTGCCTTAGAGAATAGCCACTGCTATTACTAGCAGCAGTAACATGGGATAGGCGTAGTTTTTGGGTACTTGCCAGGTTCTTATGGCCTAGATTGGCCACTGTTGGAAACAGGATGCTGGGCTTGATGGACCCTTGGTCTGACCCAGTATAGGCATGTTCTGATGTTCTTACACTGGCATTCTATCAACTGAGTGTAATTGTCCCCCAGACCCTTTGTGACAACCCCTCCATCCCTTTGTCTGTTCTGGAATTTCATGCATTATAGAAGATGACAGCCATCCATCCCCAGCCTCTCATCCACTATCTCTGCCTCCAGCAGTCCCACCGCTCATACATTTCTCCCAACACAGCTTCTGCTCCCCTCCCCAAGAAAATCTTCTGCTCCCCTCCTCCACCCACTGCCACTTTCTCCTGGAGCTACTGGAGGGAAAAAAATGAGAACTCTCTGCTATGCATTATTTGCCTGGTTTTGAAGTTTTAAGTAGCTGAAATGAGTTGTTTGGGTTTTTTTTATTGTTGTTGTTTTGTTTTTTTTAAGAAAAAGCTGATTAGGAGTGGAAGTTTGTTAAGCTGTTTATTTGTTGGATTTAAAATGCCCTCAGTTCGAGTGGGTATGATTTATCCCTTCTTCAGTGAATAGGTGTTTGAAGGGGAAGAAGAACAAGAGAAACCTATATCAGTCATGTGTTTATGTTGTTTCTGCTATTTCTCCTTTTTAATCAATAGTCTAATTCACCTACTTCAGTTGAAAATGTTCTAATGCAGACAGAGAAAGGCCTTTCTGTAACTTGGTCAATGAACTACGGTACATTCTATCTTTCAAACAACTATAGGGTCAATATTCAGACAGCTTGTTTGGCTAAGTTCAGGCCTTAGCTGGACAAACTGAGGATTTTAAATTTTCCGCAGGTCTGACCATCTCCAACTTATCTGGCTTAACTGTTTCACAAGATGAAAGTTTGCCAGATACGTTGGAGCCATTGCAGGGGCATTCTGGAGTGTGGTAAAGTTAACCACAGTAAGTCCAGTTACTGTTATGCAAGGGGATTAGCGCCTCTACAACATGCGTCCAATGCAGAGTAAATCTAATAGCGCTCATCACATGCAAATGCATGTGAATGAAGCCATTAGCTATTCACTCCCTATGCAAAAATTAAAAGTGCATCTGGGATGCACAGTTAGCGATCGGAGAAGCCTCCATTTCCTGAACCCCTGGCTGTGCGACGTTTAGGGAAACCGATGCCAATAAACTCGGCATCGGTTTTCCAACCCGGCGGAGGGCCGATGCACTCAGGCTCTTGTTAGCAAGGAGGCACTAGGCACGCACAAGCGACCCTAGTTCCTCCTTGCTAACGCGACCCCCTAATTTAAATGTTGCATGGTGCCCCAGGAAGGGCGCCTGGGGGCGCGTCAGGAAAGCGGGCGCTGACTGTTCAGCGCCCGCTTTCTGCACCAAAATATTGCATCAGCCTCAGAGTTAGTCGGATAACTTATCTGGCTAGTCTGGTCATGCCGGAGAGCAGTCATAAAGTTAGATAAATTTATCTGGCTAACTAGGAATTTATCTGACTATATTCAGTGAAGCACCTAATCGGCAGCTGAATATCTGTGACAATTTAGCCGGAGAAATTGCCTGCTCACCACGCAGCTGAATATCAGTCTCTTAGAGCTCAATAATTAGTGCCACTTAGCTGGACAAATTCAGAGTTATCCGGCTAAATGACGGCATCTGAATATTTGGCCACATTCAGTGGCTGGTGCTTATCCAGATTACTATTTGGTTAAATAGTTATCCAGATAAGTGGTGGGTGGGTCAGGGCATTCCAGGGAGGAGCTACTTATCCTGTTAACTTAGTCATATAAGTGGAAATATTCAGGGTTATCCAGCTAAGCTAGCCAAATAAGTTAGACTTGCTATTAAGAAGATCTAAAGTTAGCTAGATAAAATTATCCAGCCAAAAAGTTTGCTGTGTATATTCAGCATTGTGGCTGAACCACTGAATATTCCAGGTAAATTAGCTGGCTATGTTTATCTGCCTCACTTTCCTAGCTGGCTATCTTTTGAATATTTACCTCTTAATTTCTAAATAGTTCTCAAGGACCAGTTTGCTTTTCATTCAGTTAGATTAATTAAAAAATGAATACATTAAGTCAATATAGCATCAAGAATAAATCCAGCAGTTTATATGATCACTTAGTTGCACATTTTCCCATTTACTGTCTCTCTTGGTGGAATGCAAACTTCTTCACAGCTGTTGCTTCTTCAAGCCCCTCAGCGTACTAGGCTAGGGATGTGCATTCATTTGCAAATGAATGGGAAACTGTGATGAATGATGTTGTATGTAATTCATTTCATTGCAAATGAACTTAAATAATGCGGCACCTGATAAATCCTAAATCCTTTTTGGTTCATTTTGGTTTAATGCCATTAAAATCTATGTGGCAAGCAAAGCTATGCATTTTTTTTTTTGTACTTCAAGACAGACAGTGGAGCTGGTTGGGAATGGGGTAAGGAAGGAATAGAACCAATCATTTTGTAACAGTTTTTCAACCATCCTGTCCCAGTGTTAGTCTTTCGCCGAAGTTATCGTTCCACAGTCACCATTTTTACAGTTATTCCTTTTTTTGATTTCAGAGAGAGAAGCTGTGGGCTGTGAAGCTCTTTGCTTCAGCATTCTGAGTCCTATTAAATTAAAAAGAAGACTTAAAAAGTGCACTATATCAATCAGTAGTTAAGTTCAATACTGGTTAGCTCTATTCGCTGTTCCTTCCGCTAGGGTGCCTGCTATAGTGCAAGAAAATTCTCCTGTTTCATTTAGGGAGATACAATATTTCCCTCAGCAAGGCTAAAAGGTCAGTGTGTATCTCCTTAGAAAAGGTTCCCTGCCTAGGATTTCTTTTCTCTGAGTTCTTCAGGGATTGACAGGTTTCTCCCTGCCTAAAGGTAAGACACACACATAATAACAGCAGTAGAGAGAGTCTCAGTATAGTCAGCAGGGCACTACTGTTTCTGACAAAAGTGACTGAGTGACTGTGTTCACTCCAGTGTATGTAAAATTATAAGTGTATAAAAGGCGAGCCACTACCTATCAGTGATCTCTTATAGTTCATCATGTCAAATCCATCAAAAGGCAGACATGAGAATAGGAGAGGAGGAGATAAGCCTACTCCAAGGAAAGCTGTTTCTCCAGAGAGAAGTGAGTCACGCACTAGCAGAATAGGCCCCTGGAAAATCAAACACTCCTTAGACCACATGAACAAGTTAACTAGCTGCTCTCTATTTATCAAGAATTTTCTAATGATTCTGAACATTAACTGCTGTCCAAAAAGAAATGTATGCTGGAAGATGGTTATATATAGCCGAACACCATCCCATTAAAGGTTACTGCAGCATTAATTTAATCATTAACTGCCACCATCCCACTGCAAATGTTCAAGCAGATAATGTCCCAAAAAATCCTTTTTTTAAACTTTTTTTTATATTACATTTAAATATAATCAGTTTCCATGTGGATTATAACGTTGACTTAACACCGCTTTTACCTTCCATTGACAAGCATACATTTTATCAAAGTCCAATTGTATTTAGCTTTCAGAACAATGACCCCACAGATGACAAAACGGCCCAATGAGGCCACATTTTGGAAACCAATTGCTTCTTCAGGGGATAATAATAAACTTTTCTCTGGCGAGTCAACACAAGCAGCGTCTTCTAATATAGCTTCAAGCTAAGCCCAATACTGACGTCTTTTTAAACTAGATAAGAAGAACTGGAAACACATTATAAACCATTGAAACAGCAGTCAATAAGATGAACTACTGAACAGGAACTGAAAACATCCATCCTAAGCTGTAAAAATAAAACTCTGGCGCAGCAGTCAAAAGGATGAAATTCAAGGCGAGAAAACCAGCCTCAACCTATCAGACCAACGATAGCCAATCAAGTTCTTCATTCATGCCCTTCAGGCTGCGTGTCTTCAGTGTATAAATCCCAAACTGTTCCTGTTAATTCAAGTGAGCACATCCGTCATCCCCCGCCCCCCTGAGGGTATTCCTGTACATGTCCTAATATTGTCCATAGCAGAATAGGGGTCAGAATGGGGAGGGCCACAGGAGCCATGGCTCAACCAAAGTCTGGCCCACCCGCAGAATTGCTGCAGGAAATCTGCGGCCAGGTCAGGCAGGCATCAGCTGTTTAGCGGAAGGAGGAAGGTGGAAGTCAGGCCCTAATTTAGACGTAGGCATCATAAGCAACTGCCTATGGCGCCAAATATTTGAAGGCGCCAAATTTCTTTCGGGCCATGTGCCAATACAGCTTCAAAGGGGCATTGCCATGGCACTCCGCCTATGAGTGACAAAATCTTAAATCCGGCCCTGGCAGTAGTGCATCAGCTGCATCTTCCACCTTTCCAGCTCTGGGCCCTTCTGCTGCTTTGAACCTGAGACACCACTGCTTTCCTCCTCCTGCCACTGATTAGTGTGGGATGGGGGGGGGGGGGGGAGGTGAATGGGAGGAGGAAGAAAGGAAGAGAGAGTTAGAGGGGGTGGGGAGAGAAAGGGCTGGTGGAAGAGAAGAGAAGAGAGATGGTGAGAGAAGAGGGAGATGCGGTGTTGTTGCCCCGCCTGATCCTCCTTCTCTGTCTCTTCCCTATTTCATTGCCCTGTTGTGTTGATGTCCCAATGTAGATCGTTGGTCTGCTCCTCCAGCTCTGCCTCTCCCTTCATTTAATAGGGGTGGCTTGGCCCCATTTAACAAAAACAGAAAAAAAAAAAGAACAGAATCCCTTGCCCCTCTCTGGATGTCCCGGGACCTTGGACCTACTATTGCTGTTAATGTCCGTCCTGCCCTGCCCTGCCCTGCCTTTTTCTTGGTCCAGTGACTTGCTGTGTAGTTGTGTCACAGTTGCTGCCTTGGCCCTCACTCGGTCTGGAGGAGTTGGTGCCACTATTCCTGCTGTGATGCACACACGGCAAAAAATAATCCTTAACTATAGGTTCACAACACTGAGTTCTGTAATATCTGTATTAGAAGTCACCAACCAGGAAAACGATGTTGAGGTCATTGTGGACAATACACTAATATCCTCAGTTTAGTGAGCGGTGGATGTAAAAAAAAATGCATAGAATGTTAGGAATTATCTGGAAAGCAACGGAGAACAAAACTGAAAATATCAGACAGTGCTTGATTTTCAAAACAACTTACACACATAAAACCTTGCTGTATGTGTGATAATGCATGGTATTTTGCCCCAACGTAGTATTTTCAAAGGGGTAACTTTGAACCCTAAACTCCTTGAAAATTGTCCCATATGTGTACAAAATGGTATGTATTGATAATAGATCTATTTATAGGTCTCTCTGTGAGGCCTATTTGCTAAAGAATGTTAATGCAAACATTGCCAGCAGAATACCTGCACGTCTACAGCCCTTGGTGAAAATATGTTTTTTGCTTTTTGACTTTGACTGCCTAAAAGGGTGGTGTAGGGTGGGGGTCGGACAAGGGTCTCCAGAGATCCAAGGATCTTTGGACGCTTGGGGAGAGAGTCCTTTTGGGCTGATGAACCCCCTTTAAGGCATGGCTGCCCTGCAGTTTGGGGGCCACCATTGTGCAATTTTGGAAGGGCTCTGCTAAGCCATGGTATTTTTTCTAGGGATTTACTAAGCTCACTGGCCCATAAGTTGGTTTGAGAAAGTGGAAATGCATCTTTCTTATCTTGCCGATGCATCAAGATCTAAGTACGGTGAAGTCTGTTCAGCTCCTCTGTCAGACTGTGCGTCAGTCGCAGAGCACAGCTTCGCACAGAATAATTTTCTAACAACGGGCATCAGCTCTCCATCTAACAGACAACCATTAGAAATCCTTTTGATGCTGTACACTCATGCAATATTGTTTATGTAATGCCCCCTTGACCGCTTACCTCACGGGGCATTCCTGGGTCCTGGACCTACCTGGCAGGAGCCCCCCTAGGGCAGACTCCGTCAGTCCTTGCATTCTTGGCACCTTCACCTGGGCAAGAAAGTGTTAGTGGGTAGGATTAGTGGGTTAGTGAAAGTGTTAGTGGGTAGTGAAAGTGTTAGTGGGTAGGATTTCCCAGGTAAACAAATGGGACTGTGAACAAAGCTGGTAGCATGTACAAATATATACAGTTTAGACCATATGATTATATACACTTCTACATGACTATATACATCGCTAGCAGGATATCAGACAGCACATTTATCTCCTCATGGTTAGTAGTCTCAGGCCATGCAACTATATACATTTCTACAAGACAGCAAGAACATTTAATATTTGGCTATTTGGGGATGCTGGTCCCCACAGTATACCATCATATAGAATAGGAATGACCCCTTGCATTCCCGCTTAATCAAGTTTTATTATTCTCCTCCCCTTTTATCCCAAGTCCAACCCATGTGTTAAGATGCAACTGGGCCGGTGGGCAGTGCTGGTCGGGGGAAGGTCCAATGTATCCAAACTGCTGCCATCTCCTCTGTGCCACTTCTGCTCCACTGACAGGTCTGTGTCCTCTTTAGGGAACTCAATACTGCCTCTCGATCTGCTGCTGGGGTCCGCACCCTCCTGGGGGGACCCAGCTTCGATTTTTGGTCTATACCCTCCTGGGGACCTGACTCCATCTCCTAGTCAGCACCCTCCTGGGGAACCCAACTCTGCCTCCTGGTCTGCCGCTGGTGTCTGTGCCCTTCTGGGGGAACCTGAATATTTCCTTGGCTTCCTTTGGGGTCCTCTCAAGGGGGGCCAACTCCACCTCCTGGTCCACCACTGGGGTCCTCACCCTCCTGAGGGGATCAAACTCCACTTCCCAGTCCACACCTTCCTGGAGGACCTGATTCTGCCTCCTGGTCTGCTGCTGGGGTCCTCATCCTCCTGGAGGGGAACCCAGCTCCACCTACAGATTTGCTGCTATCTTCTTCCTCAATAGGAGAGTTTTCCCTTGCTTGGGTTCACACTTTCATTAAGCTTATGGCTTGCATATTGCTCAGTGATTTAGTCTCTCATCAGTCTCAGCTTTTAGTAATTCCAGCTCAGCTAAGCTCATGGCCATTTATTTGCTGTCAGCCAGCCTGAAGGAATCACCGCCTCTCAGCTAAAAGCTCAAAACCCAGGCAGGACTACAGAAAGAGAATATGCCTGGCCCGTTTTCAGTTTGTCTGAGAACTAGATACCCAAGGCTTCTGACGCCTCCTTGTTAGTCAAAGTGAGAATCTGTTTGCTTCCTAGGACTTTTTTTTCAGTACATTTCTCTCATAAATCCTTCTCTCAGTCAGAATTCTGCAATGTAGGACTTTTTCAATCAAAGTTCTGTAACTTAGGAGTTTGCTAGCCTTTGTTTTTAAAGTGATGTTTCACTGCAAGTTACCAGCAGTAGTTAAGGGGGTGGTGACATGCAAATCCCTTACCTGAGTCTCTGACCCATCTATTCAGTGGTCATTTAAGCACCTTTTTCAATCTCACTCTAGCTTTCCTGGGCTGGTGGCTCATGTTATAGAGCTGCATTTCCCTTTTTATCTTCTGCAGTTCACTTAAATGGTAGCATGTTCTTTATCCTCCTTCTCCCTGGGGGGCTGATGGTGGTGGTCATTTAAGACAAATGTTAAATCTATTTCTAATGCTGGTAGCTCAGGCTGATTTAGTTTGACTGTACCTTTCACACTGCCTTTGTGACGCTGGCCTGACACGAAAGCTATCCCACTGAGCCACTAACTTTGACATTGATTAAATGGATTCTTGCATTGCCGCATTCCGTTTCCAGAAACGGGCTTGCAAGAAACCAGTATTCTTTGCAATACTTGGGCAGAATTCTAGTACTACGGTGAAGCCTATGATGGCTCTGATATCATAAATGGCACGGACCCAGAGCATCAGCCAATCGGATTCTGCGCCGCATGAGGTCATGTGGGGCTCTGTTCCCAGCATGGCTGCTCCCCACGGATTCACTCGTATTGCAAGTGAGATGCAGGAAATGATCATAAACAGAAAGGTAGAAGCAACATTTTTCACCATGTGCTGCATTGTTGCTTGCTATGTGCACTCTTGAAAGATTTGCCGTTGATTGGCGCATCCAGTTTTCTCTTACACGTCTGAGAAAATAAAAAGATGCACAAAATATTAGTTAATGCTTCCTGCTCCTGGAGGTTTATTCCTTCCTTCAAGGAAATTTAAGCAACATTTGTATTTTGCTATTACACCAAAAGTATTTACTGTTAGCCCTGTGCTGTCATTCGTCACTTATAGCTATTAATTAAACCTGAAAATAGAATGGAACAATGAAATTAGGACTTTATTTAAAATATGGAACCATCCCCCTTTCACAAATTAACAGTGAGAAATGCCTCAAAATCTTACGATTTTTACCATGGATATATTTTTAAAACATTTTTCCATGAATTGTTAAGCAGAACTGTACCGGCATTGTGGGGATTTAGAAGCCACTGGCAGGGTGTCTTTGTTAATCCCATTAACCAGGGTGAAAACAATGGGCTACATCATGGCATCCTTGACATCCGATTGGTCAGAGGTGGGCTGTTGCATCACTGCATTCCGATTCCCAGATTAGATCGGAAAACAAAGAGACATTGCTGCAGGGGCTTCCGGAAGCCCGTTTAATTGTCTCTGAAAGAAAGGTTTCCATGTGATGGCTACGGAGCTCGCATCCATGAAAGGAAGACAGAATATATTTAGCCTTCCCTTTCTCTCTGGAATGTACAACATCCTTTGCTGATGAATCTAAACTTAATTACTTAATACGTGAAGACATGAGGTTATAAGAGGGGTCACCTGGGAGAAGAGAAAACCTACGTGGATGGAATAGCTTTAAACGTCTAAACTCTGTCCATAAATATTGAAGATATAATATCTGCTTTTGCTTTGCTAGTGTAGGTCAATCATCTGTGTTTTAGTTGTCATTTGTGTGTGTGTGTGTGAGTGAAAGAGAAAGGTTTATGGATGTCTGTTTGTCCTTGGTAAGACTGCCATCAAGAGGATTTTCTTGGAATTCTCCCAAGGGTTGTGAGAATGGTAAAGGGACCCACGTTGCCCTGAGCTGCAGATCTTAGATACCTAGAGCCCAGGCTTATAGACCTTGTTATTTGCTCTCTAAAGATCTGCTTGAGTGAGTGAACCCCGAAAACAAGGGAGTGCACCCCAAAGCCTCCTGACTATTGCATGCAAAGGAACCTGCAAACATTTCTTCCCATGCTGAGGTTTCTGAGAATATATGAAGAAAGATAAGAATTGCCATACCGGGCCAGACCAAAGGTCCATCATGCCCATTATCCTGTTTCTGACAGTGGCCAATTCAGGTCACAAGGTCCTGGCAGCATCCCACAGAATAGATCCAAACTTTGTTGTTCATAACCAGAGCTAAACAATGGCTTTTCCAAGTCCGCATGCTTATACTGATTTATAGACTTTTCCTCCAGAACTCATCTAAATCTTTTTTAAACCCAGAAACACTCACTGATTTCAGCACCTTCTCCGACAACATATTCCGCAATTTAATTGTGCGCTGAGTGAAAAAATACTTCTCTGATTTTTTTTTTTAATGTGCTAACTGGGAGCTTCATGAAGTATCCAGTAGAGGTAGTTCTATATGAAAGAATAAATAACCATTCCCCAATTACCTGTTCCACTTTACTCGAAATGTTATAGACCTCTATCACATCTCCTCTCAGCCAACCCTTCTCCAGGCTGAAGAGCCCTACCTCATAAGGGAGCCATTCCATCTCCTATAACATTTTGGTTGCCCTTCTCTGTACCTTTTCTATTCCAGCTATACCTATTTTGAGTTGAGGCAACCAGAACTGCACACAGTACTCAAGTTACTACTCTTAACAGAAGGCATGGGATTACTACCCTTAACCAATAAGCCTGGATGCTTTTGATGCAACTGCAAAAATCGCTCTCTGCTTTGAAGGAAGGGGGTAGGGGGTGGAAGGAAAGAGGAATTTGGATTCAGAGATAACCAACATGCATACAGCCTGGGGTGCTGATGCTCGGACATTAAGTAAAAAACACAGGACTGCTTCTACTTAAGCACAGCCCGTCCAGCAGCACTGACTGATACATGGGGGTAAGCTGCACGGTGCAGCAGATACTACTACCATGGGAAGCTTGCTGGATAGACTGGATAGGCCATTGATCCTTTTCTGCCATCATTTCTATGTTTCTGTGTCAAGGTGTGGTCATACCGTGGATAGATACAGAAGCATTATGACATCCTCCTTGGTAGCATCCATCCCTTTCCTAATAATTCCTAACATTCTGTTTGCAGTTTCTAACCATCACTGCACACAGAGGGCTGAGGATTTCAAAGCATGGTCCCCATTGATTCCTGGGTGGTGATGCCTAGTACAGAGCCCAGCAATTGTGAACCTCCCTATAGGCCAGATTTTAAAACCCCGGGAGGCATGTAAGTGCCGGGGCCTTAAAAGGAGGCAGCCCGGGGGGGGGAGGGGGGGGCGGAGCGGGGTGGTCCCGGGAGGGGTGGGCCGAGGGGGCAGAGTGGGGCAGGCCGGGACTGGGAAGAAACTGGGAGCGGACTGGGAGGGAACTGGGGAAGGCCCGATGTGGCGCCACGCGAATGTAGAAAAAATTGACACCCCCCCCCGTGCACGCCGTCTCTGATTTTATAACATGTGCGCACCGGCGCGTGCATGTTATAAAATCGTGTGTCCATGTGTGCGCACCGGGTAGCACGCGCACATGGACCCGTGTGCAGTGTGCACATCTTTTTAAAATCTACCCCTGTATGCATCACTTTGCACTTGTCCACATTCAATTTAATTTGCCATTTTGATGCCCAATCTCCAAGTCTCGCAAGGTCCTTTTCCAGTTCCTCACAATCGGCTCATGATCTAACCATTTTGAATAATTTGGTGTCATCTACGAATTTGATCACCTCACTCATCATCACTCCATTTTCCAAATCATTTATAAATATATTAAAAAGCACTGGTCCTACTACAGACCTCTGGGGATTCCACTATTTACCTTTCTTTCAGCCTTACTCTGTTTCCTGTCCTTTAGGCCATTACCAATCCACAATAGGATATTGCCTATCATCCCTTTACTTTTCAATTTCCTGTTCAGTCTCTCAAGAGGGATTTTATCAGACATCTTCTGAAAATACAGATTATATTATATTAACCAATTCCCTTTGTCCACATGCTTGATGACCCCACCCTTCAAAAAACGTAACAGATTTGTAAGGTAAAAACGTCACTGTGCTAAATCCGTGTTGACTCTGCCCTAAACTAGTCAATGACTATCCTGATGGTCAGTAATTTTATTCTTCAGGATAATGTCTATTGTTTTGCCAGACACTGACATCAGGCTCACTGATCTGTAGTTTCCCAGGTCACCCCTGGAGCCCTTTTTAAAAATGGACACTACATTCACCATCCTCCAATCTTCCTGTACCATGGCTGATTTGAATGAGAAGTTAGAATAAATTACTAGTAATTAGGCTGCCATTTCATATCTTGAATTCTTTCTGAATGATTTATTACTTTTTGGTTTGTTGATTTTGCTTTATTATTACATCGTCCTGGTTCCTCATGATTTAATACCGCTCCGCCGAATCATTTCCCCTCAAGGAATGTCTCCAGTGTAGGTATTTCTCCTCCGCCTTCCTAAGTAGTGGAGGAGTAGCCTAGTAGTTAGATTTGTGGGCGGAGAACCAGAGAAGTCAGGACCGAAGCCCAGTTGCTGCTCCTTATGACCTCGAGCAAGTAATTTCACCCTCCGTTGCCTCAGGTACAAACTTAGAGCACTCGGTCCTGTGGCCTAAGAAATCTCGCAGTATTTTTCCCTGACACTAAAATTCTGTGGGGAAAAATGCCGTGAGGTAAAGGACCCAAAACGTGCTCAGTGGCAACCCCTGTGCCCAAGGTCCACATCTTGGGCACAGGTAACCTCTCATTCCCGGCCTCCACCACCATGGGTTAAAAAAACACCACCCAGGGCTCTTGTGAAAACCCCCTCCCCCAGCCTCTAGAGGTAACCCTCATGTCCAAAAATTTAAAAATGCCATTTTACATGGCAATTGTCCCATCCTTTTAAAAAACATTCTCCCCTACCTGGCTCCAAATCTCCCTCAAGCAATATCACCCCGTTATGCCCCAAGCTCTTGACCCACCCTCGCACACTGCCCCCAGGCACATGATGGGTATATTTTGTATTGCGCAGAGATCGTCATGTCTGGAGACCACCAGGTATGCCTGGGGAGGGGAGGGGGAATGGGCTGTGTGGGTCACGGGGTAGTAGGTTGCTACTGTTGGGGAGGGAGTGTGGAACTGGTGGAGAGAATTTTTTGAAAGGGGAGATTGGTAGGCGGTAGGGTATTTGCCACATGAGACTGATTTTATTTTTTTAATTTTTGGACACGAGGGCTGCCTCTAGAGATGGCAGAGGTCTCACAAGACCACTGGAGGGAATTTACACAAGTTGGCGGCAGGGGTTGTAGCCAACCTTCAGGGAAATAGCATGGCTTGCAATTTTTGAGGCAAGACACGTTATTACCATAAAATTTACTACTAATAAGCTGCTTTGCATGTACTTGAAAAGCTTATGCATTCAAAGTAGCTCATTACCATACTCACATTATTTGGAGTAAAATATTTAGAATACCACCTGTTATTGTTGCATTAGGCTCCATCATTATGGAATGCCCTGCCTGCTGAATTACATATCACTGATGATGTTCAATGGTTGATTGTTATTGTTCTATGTTCTATGTAAAAAAAACCCTGGTCTAACCTCCCAGACCAGGGCAACCTTTTCGTTACTTGTAAACCGGATTGATTTGTATTGCATACAGGAATTCCGGTATATAAAAAATTAAAATAAATAAATAAATAAAATAAAATGACATAACATTTTTCAGGAAACAGATTAAGAAATTTTATTTTAATATTGCATTTAATTTGTAATTGGATTGATTTTATTGATGTTATTATATACTGTATGGGGTAGATTTTAAAAAGGAGCATGCGGGCGTACATGTGCACACGCTACCTGACGCGCACACATGTACGCCCGATTTTATAACATGAGCGCGCAGGTGCGCGCTCATGTTATAAAATCCGGAGTTGGCGCGAGCAAGGGGTTGCACAATTGTGCACCTTGCACGTGCCAAGCCCGCTCCGAGCCACGCTGCCTTCCCCCTTTCCCTACCGCCCCACCCCACCTTCCCTTCCCCTACCTCATCCGCCCTTTCCCCCCAACTTTGATGGCTTCTTTTTGTTATTGCAAAACTTACTTCAGCCCTGGGGCCGAAGTGAGCTGCGCCCGATGGCCGACTGCCGGTGAGCGATCCCTGGCACAGCGGCAAATGGCCATTGTGCCTGGGGCCTCTGACCCTGCCCCGCCCCCAGACCACTCCCCCTTCCCACTCCTTTAGTAAAGCCCCGGGACTTACACGTGTTCCGGGGTTGGCGCGTCGCCGGGCCTTTTGAAAATAGACCCGGGGCGCGCAAGCCCAATTACACGCGTACATCCTCCAGATCTACGTGCATAACCTTTTTAAAATCTGGCCCTATGTGTTTTCTATAACATGTTGCATATCGAATGTTGATGTTGTTTAATGTTTTAATTATCTGTGGTTGGGTGATGGAGCTTTACCAGTCACTAATATTATCCCCATGTATTTTTCTAGTTGGGGCAGTAAGAGGAGTTGATGCTTTTTGGGATTCCTCCCATTGCTATGACCCCCACCTTTTGGGGGATAGGCTTCTTGGGGTATATAATTCCTTGGAGCATGCTCATTGTTCAGAGGGTTTGGAGAGCAAAATAGAGATCACCCCTGGATCTCAAGCAAGTGGGAAGATGATAGAGGAAGAGAAATGAGTAAGAGATTCCCTCTGGATCTCATTCAAGAGGAAAGCTAGAGATTCCTCCACCCAAGAGGAGAAGGATTTTTTTTAGATTCCCCCAGGGTCTCAACTGAGGAGGAGGATTTGATGGACCTCTGCAGTTTCATTTTTGGATGTTGATAGGATTTTTGAAGAAGATTTTTTTGGATTACAATTGACCCATCCAGAGGGAAGGGCATACCCACAGTATCGCAAAGGTCAAAGATTGTTTTGCCCAAGTGACCAAGAACAGCGAGGATGAAGAGAGTTCTGAGGCTTTTCAAGAAAGGATTCAAGGGGCTCAACACTTTTGAGAGTTTGGATTACAGTTGTAAGTTTTGTCAAGTTTTTGAAGCCCAGTTTTACATTTTTTTTGCTTTGGGGATATTTTTCCATTAGACCAGCTTATGCTGGAGCTACATTCTAGTTATCCCACTCTCACTGCTGAGGATATTTTTTCCATGGAGTGGCAGATGCTGCCATGGAACACTTGCTGGGCAGACTGGATGGACCATTTAGTCTTTTTCTGCTGACAATACTATGTTACTATGAATAAAGGTACAAGGAATTAGGGATATGCAATCGTTTTTCCCGAATTCGGCAATTTCAGCAAAACCCGAAAATCAGCGCCCCCCCCAAAAAAAAACCCCAAACCGCGGGAAAAACGAAATTCCCTAGGGGGGGGGGCCCGAAACGAAGTCCAACACGATAAAGCAACTCAAAGCACATCTCTACAAGGAATAAGAGAGAGGTGATAACATTTGCTATAGACAAAAACCCCATCTTTTTTATGTGGGTGAGCTGTTGAATGCTGACTTTGATTTTTGTGATACTGATTTTTGGATCCTTTTCCTTAAGTTACAATAAAGACTTTATTTTGAACCCTGGCTTGGGACTCCTGTTTGATTTCTCCTGTTGGTGCTAGTGAAAGAACTGTATGGATGGGCACTGGTCTGAATCCTGGCATTTACTCCTCTGTTATTACTTTTGGCTTCCTTGCTCCTATTCTGGACCATTTGGCACATACTGGAAATTCAACATCTAGAGCGTGAGCCGTAATAGGAGACTGTGAGTAACAGCGCCAGCCGCCCCAAAAGATTTCTTTCTCCCGGACTTGGACCCGCAGCACCCCAAACTAAGGATAAAGCACCAAAACGGGGGACCCGCTACAGTTGAGAGGTACTCTGCCAAATAATAAATAAATAAATAAACACCGGTCTGTAAATGGCCCCCCCCCCCCCTTAGATTGTAAGCCATCTGGGGTAAAGGAAATATCTACAGTACCTCAACGTAATTTGCCTTGAACTACCAAGGAAAAAGGGTCAGATAAATAACATGCAAGAGCAGACCAAAGCGAAGGATTAATTTAGTTTATTTTGCTATGGCCTTGCCTTCCTTGAGCACAAATTTCACCCCTTGGCCATCTAGTGGTCCAACCAAGTCCCTCACAGACGTCTTACTTTGCCCTCTCTGGCAAGGCTCTTTTCAAATTCCCTTTTGGCCTGGCTTATGAATAGTTTACATCTTAACTTGCCAGTGCTTCTGTTCCTTCCTGTTTTCTTCATGTGGATCCACCTTTCCTTTTTCACAAGATGTTCCTTTTGGCTTTAATAGCCCCTTTCACCTCATCTTACAGCCATGCTGGCATTCATTTTCTCTTCTTTCATACCATTTTTAATGCACAGAATATAACTGGTTTTATTCCTCCGAGATGGTGTTTTTAAACAGCGCCCGTGCCGCATCCAAATGTTTAACCTTTGCAACCACTCCTTTTCATTCTTTTTCATAACTAATTTCCTCATTTTAGCATAGTTTCCTGTTTTAAAATTAAACACCGCTGCAGTAGATTTCCTTAATGTCCTCCCTTCGGCGCTTGAGTTAAATTTGATTATGTTATGATCGTTCTTGCCCAAGCAGCCCCGTCACTGTTATCGTTTGCATCAGATGCTGCATCACAGTGAGAACTAGATCTAGAGTAGTCTCCCTCTCATTGCTTCCAGGACCAGCTGCTCCCTGAAGCAGTTATTTCTGACATTTGGAAACTTAGAGCCCGATATTTAAAAAAACCTTAGGAAGATAAGTCAGACTTATCCGGCTAAGCGATGCCACTGAATATCTCCTATGGTCAGTGGGAGCCACTTAGCCTGATAATTGACTTATCCTGCTGTTTTTAGCTGGATGACTCGGGGGTGGGGAATAGGAAGATCAGGGAGGAGTCAAGTTAGCCACATAAGTTAGCCAGCTGGCTCCGATAATCAGAGTTAGCAGGATAACTTATCCTTGGAGCATGCTCGTTGCTATCCAGCTAACTTTGGTCAGGTCACAGGGTTGTCCTGAAGTTAGATGGATGAAATTATCTGGATAATTTTAAAATAGCTGGGTATATTCTGTGGTACTGCCACACCACTGAATATTCCAACTAAGGGGGTCATTTTCAAAAGCGATCGCACGCAAAAAGTCCCTTTTCGCGTTCGATCACTAAATGGGGGCGGAGTCGGGGCGGAGTTGGGGGCGGAGTCGGGGGCGGAGTCGGGGGAGTGTAAGAGGAGGAGTAGAGGCGGCACCAGGGCCGACGCTGTGGACACATCACTGGCGGCGAAAGGTAAGGACCCTTATCGCCGCCAGTTTCGCGCCAAATAACTACACCTTTTATGGTGTAGTTATTCGGTGCGAAAGCCGGCAGCCAGCACACCGCAGTGGTGCGATGGCTGCTGGCTTTCGCAGTCCCGCCCCCCCCGCTTCGCCTCCCCCCGCCCCCCATTAGAAAATCCAGGCCTAAGTTAGCTGGATAAGTGTACCCAGCTAACCTGCCAACTGCACAGCAGCTGAATATGGATCCCTTAACTTACCTAGCATGTCCCAATGAAACATTAATCCAATCAATATTTTGGTAACTGATATATCCCATAATTATTGTGTTGCCTAAATTGTTAGTTTACCTAATTTCTGTTAGCATTTCACCTTCTCTTCATCCTGGCCAGGCAGATGACTATATGCCCCCATCACTATACTCTTCCTCATTGCATATGGAATTTCAATCCACAATATTTTGTCTTATGTAATTGGATTTATATTTAAAATGAGCTGAATCAGTTCTGTAACAATGTTTCAAGGCTCATGTGCGATTCTCAGTGATACTGACTGATCTGGAGTCTGCCGCAGACAACAGAAAGCATTGCCCATAGGGGGTTATTGAACCTCTCCTGTAGGCACTACAACCATAAGCAGAACTGTAGGGACAATCAGCTAAGTTACCACTACAGCTTACTATAAGGTGAATTTTAAAATTGGCACTTGGGTGTACATTTGTGCTGATGTGTCAGCCAGGGACGCAGCCATTTTATAACATATGTGCACATCTGCGTACATGTTATAAAATAGGCTGGCCATGCACACATGTGAGCATGCACCTGTGTACATAAATGCTGCTTCTGTTGTTTAAGTGGGTTATTTTTACCTACATTAATTTATGTGCCAACATGTAAACTGTTGCAATGGTAGATAACTTAGCGAAGGTATAGAAAAGATTTTAAATAAATAGATAAATAAATAAATAAAAGGGGTACGTGCCGACGCCATTGCCGCTAAAACCAGTTCATTCCCAGTAGGCCCTGTTAAGTGATAGGTCTTCCAAACTCCTCCAGTTTAATAGCCTTCCTTCCCCCCCCCAGTTATCCCAGACCCTTAAAACCTCACTGATGTGCCTAGTTTTCTTTATTTTATCATTTACATGTCAGCCATAGCAGAAGTAACATTACGTGGCAGGGGACCTTGACGCACGCCGGGGCACGTTTGGGCTCACATCTTAGGTACACATTCTGAAATGCCAATGCCCCGCCCAGACTATGCCCACATGCTGCCCCTTTTTTAAAACTTCCAAGATGCGTGTGCCCCGGTAGACACGCGCATATCTCAGTGGCTTTTAAAATCTGCTCAGCACATGTGAGCCTGATATATTCACACATTCCCTAATTGATGCACATTCTGGGCTTCTAAAATTCACCTTTATTTGTGCTCCACTGAAAAAGGCAGCACTAATTATTGCAAGTTAAAGACCCGCATATATTTCCTTTTTGTGAATACGTCTCTACTTTAATACATTTTTTAAAAAGGTCAAGGCATCTATCCTTTTGTGTTTATCTGACGGCCATTATAGATCGCCTACCTCTTCGCTATATTTCCTTTTTGGCCTAATTTTCCTTTTTTATATAGACATTAATAGTTAAGAATGTTTAGGTAGATCAGGTAATCTTGATTTTCTCCCATTTCTCTCTTTGAATTCTGATGACTTTTAGCAGAAGTTCTAGTTTCCTCGGTACAGCTAACCTTTAACTTTTATTGTCTTTTATCTTAAATTTTCTGCTACTTTTCTTTTCTGTAAGATAAGGCAGAGGGGAAAGACCAGATTTCTTAATTAAGGCAGATGGTAGCTTAGATAATAATCACAAGCTGAATTGTTAATTAGCCAAAGGCTAAGAAACTGTCAGAAGTACATGTCAGTGGTCATCAGCTCATCAGAGATGGACATTTGAAATTGCAAAAAACTGTAAAAATAACTTGGTATTACAAAGTGCTAAATGTGTGACTTTTCTAAGTGGACATTGTTTCAAATCCTGGACATCAAAAACACCAATTATCAGATGGCAAACAATCTTTGCAGAATTGGGAAAAGTTTTCAATGTCTTGCATGAGCAATGCTGGTATGATGTCACAGCAAGATTTACGCTGATTAATTTGGACACTTACTCATTCTTGAAAGAACTTCTTATTTACTAATCAATTCACTCTTACATCACCAGCTGTGTATAACTGCTTTACCAAGTAGAGAAGTGATTCGGCCGAACCTTTTGGTTTGGGCTTTGTTATTGGCCCACCACGGAAATTTAGTTTTCCTGCAGTTCGGGCCGATTTTATTTCGTCAGTCCCCCGAAATGAAGTCCGAAACCCGGGGGGGGGGGGGGGGGTCAGACAGGGGGTTCTAAAAAAAACAAACAAAATCCAAACCCACCCCAACCCTTCAAATTTAATTAATAGTAACCCCCCACTCTCCTGACCCCCAAGACTTGCCCAACCAACCCTCCAAGACTTACTGAAAGTTCCTGGTGGTCCAACGGGGGTCCCGGGAGTGATCTCCCACTCTCAGGTTGTCGGTTGCCAGTAATCAAAATGGTGCCGATGACCCTTTGCCCTTACCATGTGACAGGGGCTATCAGTGCCATTGGCTGGCCTTTGTCACATGGTAGGAGCAATGGACGGCCGGTGCCAACTTAAAAAATTTCCCTATCGTTTCGTTGCCCTCCCGAAACACAATGAAATAGGAAATATCGTCTGTGTTTCCTATTTCATCGCAAACGAATGCACATCCCTATTACCAAGTTAATGTAATACCAGCATTAGTGAAAGACTAACAGTGATATACCTACAAATGCTACAGTATCTGGAATAGCGGCCTTTTCATAATATGACAAAGAGAGATAGAAACCTGCATGAGAGAACTTCTGGGTATTTGGGAAGAGACAGCCGGCCGCTGGCAATTCCCAGCTTCCAGCTTGTGGGTGAGAAATGTCCATGAAGGGTAGGATTTGTAAATGTTCTTTTCCTATTTTAAAACATAGCTGATCACACATTTGAAAGGCAGTCACAAGTTTAGAGTAACAGAATACCAAATTTATGTTATAATTTTCAGAGATATCTTTCATTTTAAACTGGGAGTTGCTGAGAATATTGTTGTGAATTGTTGCGGCCAGTGATGAGGGTTTTAAATCAAACTTAAATTACTGAAAAATTTGTCATAAAGATGTATGAAGATATACATCATCTACTATTATGAAATAAATTGTGTTTATTATCAGGAAACATTATCAATAAATCTGGGTGAATTCTTATTTCTTGTCCTCAACCATGTAGTTACTTTTGTTGTATTTGGTGTTGTGTGGGGTCTTCAGATAAACAATTAGAGTTTATTAGGGTAGTCTTGCACCAAATTAGCTGAGGGTAAGAGATTTAAGGGATGATGTAAGACAATTCACCAGGGTTTTTTCCCTAGTAGTTTACATTATTACCCTTACATTTGCCTTGAATGTAGTCTTATTTCTGATTCTTCTTCTTTTTAACTATCTGTACCTATTGAGTAATATTATTGCTTTTAGAGGGAAATATAGAGTATGAACATCTTATAGCAAATGCCTATTTATGCAAATTTTGAGTTATCTTCTCTCCTAAAGTTCCTGTTTGTTTGTTGACCAGGCCTATTGTTATGGTGGCTAGCCACAAAACCTCACGGCCAGATACAATCACCTCCCGAGCCAGCCTGGGTCCCCTACATGGCTCCCCGAGCCACTGCCATCGCCTTCTTCCAGCATGGGGAGACGATCCAGCCGCCGCTGTGCTGCAAGCCTCAGCTACTGCTAGGTGCATGCTTACGGCTCTTCACCTGATTTAAAGGGGCCATGGCAGGAAAACCTCCCGCGGCCCCAGATGCTGACATCACTCTCAGGTCCTAGATTAGGCAGCCCCTGCTGCCCCATCCTTGCCTCAGAAACAGGTCCTGCTCTCCCAGAGTTACTGGTTGCTCCATGTGATCCTGTTCCTGCCTCTGTGTGATCCTGTTCCTGCCTCTGTGTGGTCCTGTTCCTCGTCCCCTCGGCTTGCTCTTCTGGTTCTTGACTCGGCCCATCCCTGGATTCTGCATTGTCTGCTGCCTGCCCTGACCATCTGCCTGCTCATCGTTTCTCCTGTTAGCCGCCTGTCCTGAACTCTGGCTCATCCTTGGATCCTACTGCCCGCCGCCAGCCCTGACCTCTGGCATGCCCGACCTTGCTTCCGCTTTCCGTCTTCAAGCTCGTCTTCTTCTGGAGACCCGCTCCTAAGTCCTGCCAGCCCCGGCACCCAAGGGCTCAACCTGCGAGGAATGAGGGCTGATATAGGTGACGGTCTAGTTAGGTCTCCATCACCTGCATCCACCTCCCGATGATGAGGACCTGTGGGAAGCCCTCCTATAGGTAGCACCAACCTCATCTCGGCCCCAGGGTCCACCTCCACGCATAACACCTACCTTTCCCATACATGAACATCTTGCCCAGTGGGAACCTACCCCAGTCCTGCTGACCCTCATTTATGATGGCGAGGTATCTGAAGCTGAGATATCATTGGCCTTCATTCACAGTCATTCCTTTGTAGCTCTTTTTCAACATGGTGCACTAAACACTATAGTAGTGACTCAATCATTCCATCTCTCCAACTGGAGCCATGATCATTTCCACTAAACTGCACCGATTATCTTAAAACTTTGGGAAAAGTTACCTGATTTTCTCACAAGTCATGCTATTTAAGATTACCAGGACCTACTGAAGGTGAGAGCATTTTTAATCAGATAAAGTTCAAAAGTGCTAAAAGAAATTACATAAATATGTGTGGTTTTCACATCCTTCCTTTTTTCCCCCTCTGATTTCACACAATCCTCATTCCTCTATAGCTCAGCTAATGCAGTAGCAGTCCTTCTAAAAACCCCAATTCACTTCAGAACCTGGTAAGAATGCATCTTGAATGCTACCCATTGGTGTCATGATTGAGTGATAGTTTGAATTCACTCCCCCTAGGGGCTACAAATGCTGCCTTTGAAGTATCATTGGCTTAACAGTGTTGGATTTAGGTACAAGCTACCTAAATTACAATTAAGGTATCCAAATGTAAAGAGCCTCTAATACAAAAACAGAAAAAATTACTAAATTTCAAGTTTAATATTTTTTTGGTAATACTTATATGTTCTTTTAAATTTGACATAGCTTAGGATCTTAACTTGTCTTAATTTGGCCGGCTGCAAAATGAGCAGAGGCCAGGTCTGAAAATCAAATCCTGGTCTTTTGCATGTCAAGTCCACATCTCCTGCATGCACAACAGTACCACAGGGCCATCCAGCCTGTCCCAACCCTTGCTGTATTTAATGTATCCTTATTTATTTATTCAAATTTATTGTAAACATTTACAATAAATGTTTCTAAAATATTGCTCAATGCAGAGTACATAATTAACAATCATAAAATACATCAGTTCACAATCAACTAATCAACACATTTTAAAATATAGACAGTAATATATGTGAAACAAAAAAAACAAATTTCAGTTATTAAAAGCTTCAGTAAAAGCAATGTTTTAAGCCCTTTCCTAAAATGTTTTCTATCTTCTTATTTGAAAATGAAAGATAACATAGCCAGTCAAAAATAGAATTGGAGAGCAAAGGAGACTAGATAATAATCACCTAACAAACCTCCTTTCCTCTCACAACTCTTCCAAATGTGCTAAATTTCAAATGTCACATTTGTATTTTTTATTATAAGAGTAAAACTCCTTATCATATTTGGGCTTTACATTTGGCTAAAAGGGAATCTGTCATCACTTGGTACCTACATACTATACCAGCAGAGCCCAAAAGGATAGAAACCCTCTTTTTTCTGTTCCTGACTTATTGGATAAAGGAAAACCATGTAATTAATGCTATCAGCTCCCAGGGCCAGGCGAGGAAAGAGACAATTGTATTCCTGGTAATCTTTGGAGGTGTTAGGAACATTAAGACTTTTGATTTTATGTGTCCTGTTTTTGCTATTAGGGTACCTTACACCTCTCTGCTCATTATGATCTGCTAGTTCGCTCAAAGGCTCTGCAATGATGTTGGCCATGGCTTTATAGGCCAAATTTTTAAAGCAGACTTAAATGCATAAGTCCGCTTTGAAAATAGGTGGGTGTGAGCAGAATGCAGCCCAGCACATGCATACACATTTGAGCCTGCTCGCTAGCAGGTCTAAATCTGTACATCTAGATCTACGTGCATATTTTTGTAAACTGAAAGCATGGACTGCATTTTCAAAGTTGTTTCATGTATAAAAATAGCATATATGTGCATAAATACCATGGACATGTGCTCATGCTATTTTATAGAGGTCAAGAACATCCACATATTTTCGGTTTTACTCACATTTTACAAGGAGAAAAAAGGGGTGCTTTATGGATATTCCGGGGTGGGGTTAAGAGGTTCACGCAGAAACGTCTATATTGGAAGAGATATGCATGGATAATATATTACTGAACTTGTTCATACACTTTGATACATGCTAATTGACTTGCAGAAGTAAAATCAGACTTGTCTATTGTCTGCAGTTTTCGGGTGGAAAGTATGGGTGAAGTGGTGGGGATTTTGGATGAAGCAATAGAGGGTCTAGGACGGTGAACTGGAAAATGACTGGGAGAACTGGTGGAGGTATCAGCAAACTGGTGTACTTGTGTATACTTTAACATGCACCTGCCTCTCTTTTTAATTCTGAGTGTTTATTTGTACAGTGCCACAATTAGTTTGAACATAAAATAGACGCCTATATGTTTATAAAATGGGGGAGAAAGTAAGCTTTTTATGCATAGGAAATATTTGCGCTTACAGAAACATAAATGCATACTCTTGGAGCAGAAATATGTAATATTATATAATCTGTGAAGCTTCCGCTACACAGTTTATAAAAATGCTTGCATTAATTTCTTTGCATCAAGCATGCAAATGCTGTACTACAGATGGGTTTGAAAGTTCGGCTCTCTGCTCATAAATGCTTCCCCTGTCCCAACTCCACCGCCTGGAATGATTCTCACTGGTGTACATAAAAATATGTACAAAATCTCTTCTGTGCCTAATTTTACATGCACACCCACACACACACACCCCTGGTCAATTTCCAAAAACCCATTTACACACATAGGACTGTGTTTTATTCATGTAATTCGTTTGAAAATTCAGCCCTTACTGTAATAACCAAACCTTTTTGCTGTATTAGTCATTGCTTGTTGTTGTGCTTGCTCTATGCATGCATCATTTTTGCTTCTGCGAAGACTATTAGGTTAACCTTAAACTGGTTCTCTTTTCAGAAACATTATTCTAGGAAAAAAGAGAGAGAGAGAGCAATTGACTCATCTAAATGCAATTATGGAAGGGAGAATAAGTAGCCGGGATGCTGGGAGGAGGAGGTGGAGAGACAGTTGGATGAAGTGTGGTTGGGTAAACAGATCTCTCCCTTCTCCAAACTCAGCTTTAGAGGGCATCCAAAAGCAAACAGGATCCCAAAGTATTTTGTGCAGAGGCATGGTAATGATTTATTATTAAGATGCTATTGAGAGTTGTGCTAATGTGATTTCCTGTTTTGAGCCTGATTCACTAATGTTTTTCTCTGAGTCTATGAGAAAAGACCATGATGAATCAAGCCCATTGTGTCTAAGAAAGCATGCTTAGTACAGCTGGCATAATGGTTTCATAAAATAATTTTGCAAGGGCATCACTGGATTTATGCATTTTGCTAAAAATCAAACTGACAAGATGCTAGTCAAATATAAATTGTAGATAACTCTGTTTCTTTCACCCCTGTACATTTGGGGGTCATTTTCGAACTGTTTAACCCCACCCCTATTCCTTAATAAGGTCACACTTCCTATAAGTGCTAGTCAGACTCAGACAAATAGTTTTGTGATGGGGATAGGATAAATCTGTAGGGCCCTAATGGGGATCACTCTTACAAATAAGCAGTCCATACTCAAGGAATTGTGTTCTAAACAAAAACAGAGTTTATTGATACAATCAAAAAGTCAGCATACAAATCTGCAGACAGTCCAGAAAATAACAAGAAACAACTTCTTGAATGCCAAAAAGCAAACACATGTCATAAAATTGGTGCGTTTATGTGTGCACCGCCGGGACCGTGCACACACGGACGCCCACGCACTGGTTTCAAAATCTACCTCAAAATGAATGGAGGGGGTCTCACAAATGAAACAAATATTCTTCGTCCAATTCATTCATGTGTCCCATTCATTTCTATGACCCAGTGAAATCTATAGCTATGTGCTGCGGAGAAAAAACCCCAGCTGGTAACAGTAGTAACCAGCTCTTGCCTGTATGACCTTACCACCTTGTCATGGCTTTGTCAGAGTCAATAAAAACACCTTCAGTCAAAATAGGTGTCCAAATTCACATAAATAGCAAAAAAATACACCTATAGAAAATTCTTTTACAATATTCTTTGAGCTGAATTTATCTGAATGATGATCCAAAAGGAAACATTTTTTTTAAATGGAGGAGGGTGGTTTTATATTTCAGCCATTAATGGGCCCATCCAGGTTACCTGAAGTGGATTTTAAATAATCATAACCCACCAACACTAAGCACCACATTTTTTAATTGTTCAACAGTCTCAAGAGTCAACTTGTCCTTCCCATGTACAATTTAGGGCAAGGGCAAATGATTGTATATACCACATCAGATGACGTACAATCTGTCCATGATTTTCTCTTAACACGACATCCTTTAACTGGGTCTTCCCAAACGTCACCCTCAATTGTACTGTCACAAAATCTGCACTTATTGCATCTCTGATGGACCCCTTCTACTACAGACACTGTGACATCTGAAAAATACGAATGTTCTACACGGTCCCGTATATTAGGGACTCTTGATAATGGTATTAGGGGAGGTTCTTTAAAAATTTCATGTAATGCCAAAACATTCCAATGCTTTCTGATTGAAGTTGCTAATTGTGCTATCATTATGCTTTGTTGCAACTCACACACCAGTTGATTAGCTTCAACTCTCGCTGATGAAGTCAACCAGTGTTAGTCGACCAGTGAAAGTGCAACTGACGGATCATTGTTCAAGATTAAATACGATGACAAGCAGTGCCCCAATGGCAATGCATTGCACTGAGTATCAGCACACATTTGAACAGTGGCAATAGACATGTATTAAGCAAATACAGAACATGACCCGTGGAGGCGATAAAGCAGTGCAGTTAAACTAACGCACACAATTTTGGATATTTACATTGAGGACAGTGACCCCGATTGGGAATAAATTAAGAGCTGGACTGGTTGTCATTGTTGTGACGTTGCTTCCTTTCTAATAAGTGTTTATTGGTTGTATTTGGGTCACATTATTAGAAGGAAGTTTGAATACAGTAAACATTTTTCTCTAATTTCAATTTTACCCACTGAATAAGAAGTAAGGGGCCAGTTGATTTCTATGAAAGAAAAAGGAAGTTGGATCCCCTGAGGAAAGACATGCCTCAAAACGTGGCCATGACAGGTTGGGATTTTTAAGCCCTGAACTTGGTGGTCGAGGAAACAGATATGGGAAAATAAGTGTGGGAGCTTGCTGGGCAGACTGGATGGGCCGTTTGGCCTGTATTTGCTGTCATTTCTATGTTTCTATGTTTCTATATCTATTTTTGGACAATATTTCAAATTTAAAAACATGCAAAGATTATTAATAAGATATGACTCTGGCATTTTTGGGTAAAGGATAACCCTGTTGCTTGCTGCTGGATTAATGACAATCATTCTTGGAGAATTAAGCAACTAAAGAATTTAGTAAGATTTTTAATATTTTTTTTTACAAAAAGTAAAAATAAAATATTTAGAAATTAAAATTCAAAAGCAATAATCTTGAGACTGTTGAACAATTAAAAAATATGGTGGTTGGCTGATGGTTTATGATTATATAAAATCCAGCTGAGATAACCTGGATGGTATCATTAACAGCTAAAATATGAAAACACCCTCCTCCATTTAATTTTTTTTTTCCTTTTGGATCACCATTCAGATAGTCTGCTCTAAGAGTATGGTAAAATAAATTTCTATAGGTTTATTTTTTTGTCAGAGCCAAGGCATAACAAGTTGGCAAGGAGACCAGTCAGAGAACAAATCATGGTGCACATCTTTTTAATAGCATATAGCTGCTGTCTGGATCAAGTAACATTGATGTCCTTCCACTGTAAAGTCCGAGAATGTGTATGAAGCAGTATCTATTTCCTCTCTAGCTATCAGCAGAAAGAAGCTATAGGAGAAACTCTTTCCAAGTTTTTAAAACACTTAACTTTTGGATTTGGCACTGGTAATAGGCTGCTTTTAATCTTTTCTGTGTGGCAATAGCCTCACTCACTATGTCAGGAAGATAGGAAGTGCACTTATTTTGATTTTTCTCTTCACTGGGGGAGGATCAGGATGGGATATGGCATCGAGATTACAGTTGTGGCCATGCTGATCATTTATTTATCTCCAGACAGTGAAGTGAGCACCGTATACTCAGAGGATGAAGAGAAGACTCTTTTTTGCCTTTTAGTGTTTAACAGTTTTTTTGTGTGTAGAATCAGTCACCACTACTATATACTACACAGTAGAGATGGGAATTGGGTGCCGGAATCGGTTCCAGTTTTGGTATCATGGACCCGCAGGGAATTCTGTTTCCCACGGTCCAGACAGGTTTTTTTTTTGGCTGGCCCGAGCCGAAACTCTCCCACCCCGACCCTTTAAATCTAATTATTTACAATCCCCCACCCTCCTGACCCCCACAAAACTTTCCTAAAGTACCTGGTGGTCCAGCGTGGGTCCCAGGAGTGATCTCCCGCTCTCGGGCTGTCGGCTGCCAGTAAACAAAATGGCACCAATGGCCCTTTGCCCTTACTATGTGACAGGGGCTATCGGTGCCATTGGCCAGACCCTGTCACATGGTAGGAGCAATAGACGGCCAGCACCATCTTAAAAAATGACACGGGCCATCCATTGCTCCTACCATGTGATAGAGACCGGCCAATGGCTCTGCTAGCCCCTGTCACATGGTAAGGACAAAGGGCCATTGGCGCCAATTTGATTAGTGGCAGCCGACGGCCCGAGAGCGGGAGATTGCTTCTGGGACCCCCACTGGACCACCAGGTACTTTAGGAAAGTTTGGGGGGGGGGTCGGGAGGCTGGGGGATTGTAAATAATTAGATCTAAAGACTCGGGGTGGATTTGGGGGGTTTTTTTTCTGTGTGTCCTTTCTCTCCCTCCAAAATGATAAGAAAACCACATGAAACTTTCGTGTGGTTTTCCTATCATTTTCAGGACCCCGATACATGACAGATTAGAAAATATCATACGATATTCTCATCCATCAAAAAAAAATGATGCACATCCCTACTGCACAGCATATATACAATGTGTGTGTGTTAGTGCATGTGTATGTGTGTGTGTATGTGTAACACAGTTCTCCATACAGTGAGTGGTACTGTGAGTGGGGGTACAGTTACAGTATCAATAAATTAATTTATAATATCCAAACCCCCTGTAAGCACTTCAGATAGGAAGGGATCTTAGCAGGGTTGGCAACTTTGAAAGGGCAGTAACAAGAAAGGCAGTCTAGTACCTAAATTAAAGAGGGACTTTTTTAAAGTTCAGAATGGCAAGCTGGAAGGCAGCTCAATGCAGAAGAAATTAAAATTTGGAGAGCCATGTGCCAGTTCTGCCTGTTACATTTTACAAGGAGACGGGAGAATAGAAATTATTCAGGAATAAGCAGATAAACACCAACATACAGTACTTATGACAATACAGTAGAGTAGTCTATGAACCCCACATCACAACTAGCATATTGATAACACTATATATAATACAATTACCCATAAAAGTACTTTCAGTACACTCGGTCATGACCCACTTCTCT
Source organism: Rhinatrema bivittatum (assembly GCF_901001135.1). NCBI lineage: Eukaryota > Metazoa > Chordata > Amphibia > Gymnophiona > Rhinatrematidae > Rhinatrema > Rhinatrema bivittatum. Next base: position 797,552,404 of record NC_042616.1, on the reverse strand, counting down.
AAAAATTATTTTGTCTAATGATATATTGTAACCGAACCTTTGACGGCACCTGTTAGAATGTACTATAGTACACTTTTACTTACATTAAATCTGTGCCTACATGTAAACTGTTGCGATGGTATATAACTTAGCGACGGTATAGAAAAGATTTTAAATAAATAAATAAATAAATACCCTCATTCTTGTTTTGGAGCAGAGTAAGAAAAGATGGGAGAGTCATCCAAGACTAGCATTAGCATTGGTTCCTGCTTTGAGGCAGTGAAGGCAGTAATTGTACCAACTAATTCAGAGGAAGAATCTTGAAAGTTAGAAGTTATTGAAAAGCTAATAGCCAAAGAGAATTTGAAAAGTTTAGTCAGTAGTATCTTTGCCTCCAGTTCAATGATAGGAGAGCAAGATGATACTGATGATATTGAGATCAACCCCCAGGAAATGCAGGCAGTGCAGGAAGAGAGCATGAGTGATGTCACTGGCAATTTTTCTCAAGGTCCATTCTCTTTACCTCAACTCCAGCACCAGCATCAGCTTCCAAGAATGTAGAGAGGGGATCATGGAAGAAATCCCTAATCTGGAGGTACTTTAAAGAGAGGGAAGACCTATGTTTTGCTCAGTATATACATTGCAGGAAGGGTACAGGTTGCAGGATGCACATGGGGCATCTGAGAAATGATGGTTTGTTGCATCACCTGCAGAAGCAGCACCTGCTAGTATTGGCATCAGGGGAGAGTGGCAGCATTAGCTTGGGATACCCCTTCTGCCACTCCAAGTAAAAGCCAGAGGAAAGGGATCAATAGGGGAAGACCTTTCCCCAAACTGAACTCATGGCCCCTCCCAGCAATCAAGTGGCAGGCCAGCAATCCCCAGCCATGCATCTGAAGCAGCAATCCACCATAGAGGAAATGGGGTATTGTTCCATACCAATGCCCCAGGACAAGAGACAGGCAGCATCTAATATATTAACAAGGAATACTGGGGAAATGATTGCCCTTGATGACCATCCCCTGCAGGTAGTAGAGAATGTGGGCTTTAAGCAGCTGCTGCATGTATGTGCCCCAAATTACAAAGTCCCTTGGGGGACTACATTTAGTATGAATAGGAAGGTCATCCCCACCCTGAACAACCAACCAATGTCATATTCGCATGCAGTTGCCACTGGCTAAGGCAGAGGGGAGGAGCATGATTTCACCACTTATATCTAGATCAACAATATCTTATATCTTGCTTACCTTGCCCCGATGGCACACTAATGGGAACTGACAAAGAAAGGGGCAAGCAGCAGCAGATGAAGGTAGCTGTGCTGTGTGAAGAGGAGCACCAGAGGCTGAGATAGAGTCCGGATGTGGACCAGGAAAGTGTCAACCTCAGAGAGTAGTGCAAGCAGGAAGAGCACCCAGTCAGCTGCCATTTCATCCCCACTTTAATATGCTAAAGTTACTTTGCTGCAGAAAAACATCTTTCCTAATGCAAGCCATAGCTAAAACAGCTAGCAAGAGTGACTCTCTGTCCACCCGAGCACAGGAGACCCCTATCATAAATTTCTGTGACATGCTACCTTGCAGAGGCCATCAAAAATATGGACAGAGATGCGCTGGCATATTAGGCACATAAGTCCACAGTCTGGACAAACCAAGCCAAGGTAGCTCAGCACTATATTTTCTAGGGATGTGAATCGTGTGATCGATCGTCTTAACGATCGATTTTGGCTGAGGGGGGGGGGGGGAAAATCTGATCGGCATGGTTTTTTTGGTTAAAAAATCATTTTATCGGGGGAGGAGGGAGGGCGGGAAAACCGGCACACCAAAACAACCCTAAAACCCACCCCGACCCTTTAAAACAAATCCCCCACCCTCCCGAACCCCCCCCCCCCAAATGTTTTAAATTACCTGGGGTCCAGTGGGGGGGACCCGGCGCGATCTCCCGCTCTCGGGCCACGGCTGCATTAATAGAAATGGCGCCGGTGGCTCTTTGCCCTTACCATGTGACAGGGCAAAGGTAGCTCTGGCGCCATTTTGGTTCCTGGCACCTGACGTCACGAGTGCAGGAGATCGCTCCCGGACCCCCGCTGGACCCCCAGGGACTTTTGGCCAGCTTGGGGGGGCCTCCTGACCCCCACAAGACTTGCCAAAAGTCCAGCGGGGGTCCGGGAGCGACCTCCTGCATGCGGGCCGTATTGCCAATATTCAAAATGGCGCCGGCGCTACCTTTGCCCTCACTATGTCATACGGGCCGACGTATTGCCTCTATGTTGTTTGTTGTTTGGATCTCAGCCTTGATCTTCCACTCTGTTGGCAGTGGTGTACCTAAAGTATTTGGCACCCAAGATGGATACTTCCTTTGGACACACACACCCCCACCCCAAGGTTCACTTCTCCATCCCTCCCCCCCAGTGATCTCTGGTTCCCGTCTCCCTCACATAGGCTCCTGCTCTCTCTTGCACACACTTTCATACACCTCTGCACACAGACTCCCTCCATTTGTCTCTCCCTCACACATACACGCCCCTTCACATAGGCTCCCTCTCTCACACACAAACATGCATCTTCATTCCCATATACACACACACACACACACACATGCTCCCAGTCTCTTACTTAAATTCATTTTTTTAAGCTGTGGGGCCTGGTGCGGCTATGCTTCCTGCACATTTAATGGAGGGGGGGGGGGGAGAGGTGCTGTTGCTGCTCCAAGTGCACTCAAACATTAAAGCTGCCTCTTCCTGCGATGACCTGGGGCATGTGCTGATCTTCTTCCTGCTTCAGGCCGTGGCTACATGGCCAGTCCTTCTCCTACCTGTGCAGGTGGGAAGAAGAAAAGGCCATGAAGTTGTGGCCCCCCTACAACTTCATGCTAGTCCACTAGTCCACCTAGTGCTTCCACTGTCTATGCTTCCACTACTCATGGCCCAGCGGCCTCTAAATTCTTCTGCCACAAGTAGGATGGACTCCAATCATAGCCCGCCAGTCTCCCTCTTCTTCTGCCATGAGTGGGATGGGCTCTGTTCATGGCCGTCAACCTTCCTCTCAATGGCATCCCCCTCAGGCTGTCACCCAGGGCAGACCGCACCCCGATCTGCCCCCCCCCCCCCCCCCCCCCTTAGTACGCCACTGTTTGTTAGATTTACTGGGGTATTTTTTTGCCAAGAAACAAAATTTAAAAAAAGAAAAAAAAATACAATGTTCTCCTCCCAACCTACTTCTTTTCTGGTTCTTCCTTTTGTTATACCCCTTAACAATCCCATCCTAGTTCTCCCAGCCTTCTTTCTTGAGTATACTGAGGTGTGTTGTCCCCAAAAACCCTCTGTTTGAAGGAAGAAATGCAGGGATAAGAGAAAAGATATACAGGAGAGACCTTTTATGTGTTCTTAATGTGCTAAATGCTTCAGTAGGAAGAAAGAATTAATGCAATTTCAGAAAATCAAAAAATGGGAGATACTGTGGTGAGCTACAGAATATGGGAAAAGTTTTCCTAATAAAACAAACTTCACTAAATTACCACAAAAATTCACTGATGAGAGACCATTTACATGTTCTGACTTTTACGAAAGTTTTAATCGGAAAGCAAATTTCACAAGAAATTCAAAATTCTACCTAGCAACAAGATCAGCCCAGCAATAAAATCATATGCCACAGAAGTGATGCTGATAGTTGATCATTCTCTTATACTAAATCTGACAAGTGGCAAGTGCCACTCTCTCATGCTGCTATACCTCTCATGCTACACCTTAGGGGTCTTTCTGCCACTTAGCTTTGCCTCCCTACTCAGATTTTAAACTTTGTGTTTCTTTCTGCCACTCTGCCTTGCTGCCATACTCCAGACTTTACATCTTGGGATGTTCTTGCCACTGTGCGGGGGGGGGGGGGGGGGCTGCTTTGTACCTCTTATGATGTCTTGGTGTATTGATGCCACTCTTTATTTTTGTTCTCAGTTCAATGTGGACCCTTATTCCGGAAGGTACTCACCGAGGAATAGACCTGACGAACTCCTCTCCAGAAGGTGGAGCAGCAATGTCTAGGGTTGTGTCTAGACAAGTGGTAGCAAGCAGGAACTGAGTCCAAGCAGGATCAAGGCAGGCGGCCAGCAAACAAGGTCCGGGTCCAGGCAGGGTCAGGGCAGGTGGCTGGCAAAACAGAGTCCGGTCCAGGTAGGGTCAAGGCAGGCAGCAGGCAAAGCAAAGTCTGGGTCAAGGCAGGCAGCAGGCAAGGCAAAGTCTGGGTCCAGGCAGGGTCAAGGCAGGTGGCAGGCAAGGCAAAGTCCGGGTCCAGACAGGGTCAAGGCAGGCAGCAGGCAAAGCAGAGAAGAACCAGTAAGCACACAGGAACCTTATTGCAAAGGCATCTGCTGGAACCCAGGGAGAGGTTTAAATCTCTCTGGGTCTTGACGTCATCTTCCGGGGCCAGCCTGGACTGCGCGCTGTGGCCCCTTTAAGAGGCGGGACCTGCCGCGCTCTCCCCAACGCAGTAGTAGAGACGCAGGGGAAAGCATGCCGCAGTCCATGCGCCGCCCGTCGCGCCGGGGGAAGGCCCCGCTCCAGAGTTCCGAGGGAGGTAGGGGGTCCTGGCCGAGGTAGCCCTCGGCCAGGAATCGCAACAATTTTGCTTTGTCCCTTTATATGCCTTGAGGATTTTCCTGCCAATATTATGACAGCTCTTCCACTTTTTACCAAACAGAAAAATCAACAATCATTGACAAGATTCCCACATTTTAAAATTTGCTACTTTGTAAACGTTTGCAGGACCGTCTGTGCCAGAAGACAAGATAACAAAGATCTAAGCCTGTTATATAATCATAATGACACTTTATTTGATATTTTACCCATTTAACTTAAAAAAAAAAATCAAGCAAACTAGACTTCCCAAGGCCCTCCAACCCCCTCCCATCCCCAAAACATCTCCAGGACCCAGTCCTATCTGGCTGGTCTATGCCAGGCCCAATTGGACATCCCTGGGCCAATTTGACCCCTTTACCGCCCATTGAAAACCTAGCCCAGAGCCCAAACTTTCCTGACTGGCCTTCCATGGGTCCATCTGGGGGCCATCACAGGCCCAATCCACCCATACAACATAATGACACTGGCTGCACCTGAGACTGGCTCCAAAGTGACATCACTTTGATACCAACACCAGGACCACTAATCTCATTTTTAAAGATCAGGGCAGCAGGGTAAATGCAGTAGACTTGCCCCTGCCCTTTTTATCCTTTTATTTTGAGATCTCCCACAAGGGAGTAAGTGGGAGCCAGAGAAGAATATCCCCAAGCCCCCTGCTCATGTCTCCTGGGAGGTGGGAGAGGCCCATGGAAGATCTGGCTGGGCCTGGCTCAGCCCAGCTGGATTGTCCCAGGCCCTGGAAATGTCATCAGAAGTAGGTGGGGTTGGAGGGCCTTATAAAGGCCCATTTTAATGAAACCAAAAATGTTTGGGTATTTTCATGAGAAGCCGTTTTTTATTCCTTCCATTTAGAACAAACCAAAAATGGCCTCATTTATCCAATTTAACATTTTCATGTTAAATGAATGTAAATCCCTAGCCAGAACTGAACACAACACTCAAGGTCTGGTCACACCATGGATTTATATACTGGCATTATCATATTCTCCATTTTATTTTCCATTCTTTTTTGAATCATTCCTAACATTTTATTTGCTTTTTGATCACCATTGAGTTTAGCATTTGAATGGTTTGTCCACAAGGGCTCCAAGGTCCTTTTTGTGGGTAGTGATTCCTAATTAGGAATCCAGTACTGTGAACCTGTAGTTTGAATTATTTTCCCTATGTGCATCACTTTACACTTGGTCACATTAAATTTCATCTGCCATATCAATGCCCAGACTCCTACTTTCACAAGGTCCATCTGTGACTCTTCATAACCTGTTTACATAAGAACATAAGAGCATACCGCAGCCATCCTGGGTCAGACCAAGAGTCTATCAAGCCCAGCATCCTATTTCCAATAGTGGCCAATCCAGGCCATAAGAACCTGGCAAGTACCCCAAAACTAATTATATCCCAGGTTACTGATGATAGTAATAGCAATGCTATTTTCTAAGTCAACTTGATTAAAAGTAAGTAATGGACTTCTCCTCCAAGAACTTATCCAAACCTTTTTCAAACCCAGCTACACTAACTGAACTGACTACATTCCCTGGCAACAAATTCCAGAGTTTAATTGTGCGTTAAGTGAAAAAGAACTTTTTCTGATTAGTATTAATTGTGCTACATGCTAACTTAATGGAGTGCCCCCTAATCCTTCTGTTATCCGAAAGAGTAAATAACCGATTCACATTTACCCATTCTAGACCTCTTATGATTTTAAACACCTCTTTCATATCCCCCCTCAGCTATCTCTTCTCCAAGCTGAACAGCCTCTTTAGGCTTTCCTCATAGGGGAGCTGTTCTATCCCCTTTATCATTTTGGTCGCCCTTCTCTGTATCTTCTCCGTTGCAACTATATATTTTTTGAGATGCCACACCAGAATTGTATACAGTATTCAAGGTGTGGTCTCACAATGTAGCAATACAGTACTTTTCAGCATTATGACATCCTCCATTTTATTTACCATTCCCTTTCTAATAATTCCTGACACTATTTGCTTTTTTGACTCCTGCAGCTCACAGAGCCAATGATTTCAATGTATTATCCACTATGACACCTAGATCTCTTTCCTAGGTGGTAGCTCTTAATATGGAACCTAACATCGTGTAACTATAGCATGGGTTATATTCCTCCTAAAAGCATCACCTTGCACTTATCCACATTAAATATCATCTGCCATTTGGATGCCCAATTTTCCAGTCTCACAAGATCCTCCTTTTTGTAGCATCTGCAAATTTGATTACCTCACATGTCATATTCCTTTCTAGATCATTTATAAATATACTGAAAAGTAAGGGTCCCAGTACAGATCCCTGAGGCACTCCACTGCCCACCTCCCTCCACTGAGAAATTTGTCCATTTAATCCTACTCTGTTTCCTGTCTTTTAACCAGTTTGTAATCCATGAAAAGACATTGCCACCTATCCCATGACCTTTTACTTTTCCTAGAAGCCTTTCATGAGGAACTTTGTCAAATGCCTTCTGAAAATCCAAATACACTACATCTACCGGTTCACCTTTATCCACATGTTTATTAACCCCTTCAAAAAAGTGAAGCAGATTTGTGAGGCAAGACTTGCCTTAGGTAAAGCCATGCTGACTTTATTCCATTAAACCATGTCTTTCTATATGTTCTGTGATTTATGGTTTATGGTTTATTTGATTTTCTATACCGTCATATCAGTCGGGACCTTCATAGTGGTTTGAAAACATTTAGGAAGGTACATTTACAAATATTTTCTCAAACATTTACAGACAATTAGCAATGGAGGTACAGTAATGTGTTAGGAGAGTACAAAGGAGAGTGCAAAAGTGATATAGTAAAAGGAATGATCACATCTACAATATAAATCAAAGTAGATCATTGGAAATGTCAATAAAATAGTTGAATAGTAGTTAAATAGCGGTTAAATAGCAGTTAAATATCAGTTAAGATGGTCGTTGAGTAAATCTTAAATCTTTAGAATACTTTCCACTATTTTTCCTGGCACTGAATTCAGGCTAACTGGTCGGTAGTTTCCCGGATGGCCCCAGGAGCCCCTTTTAAATATTGGGGTTACATTAGCCACTCTCCAGTCTTTAGGCACAATAGACGATTTTAATGATAGGTTACAAATTTTTACTAATAGATCTGAAATTTCATTTTTTAGTTCCTTCAGAACCCTGGGGTGTATACCATCTGGTCCAGGTGATTTACTATTCTTCAGTTTGTCAATCAGGCCTACCACATCTTCTAGGTTTACCATGATTTGGTTCAGTCCATCTGAATCATTACCCATGAAAACCTTCTCCGGAACGGGTATCTCCCCAACATCCTCTTCAATAAACACCGAAGCAAAGAAATCATTTAGTCTTTCTGCGATGGCCTTATCTTCTCTAAGTGCCTCTTTAACCCCTCGATCATCTAACGGTCCAACTGACTCCCTCGCAGGCTTTCTGCTTTGGATATATTTTTTAAAATTATTACTGTGAGTTTTTGCCTCTACAGCCAACTTCTTTTCAAATTCTCTCTTAGCTGTCTTATCAATGTCTTACATTTAACTTGCCAATGCTAATGCTTTATCCTATTTTCTTGGATCCTTCTTTATCCTATTTTCTTGGATCCTTCTTCCAATTTTTGAATGAAGATCTTTTGGCTAAAATAGCCTCTTTCACCTCACCTTTTAACCATGCTGGTAATCATTTTGCCTTCCTTCCACCTTTCTTAATGTGTGGAATACATCTGGACTGTGATTCTAGGATGGTATTTACGTTTTAACATCTTTGAATAATTTTGTGTAATCTGAAAATTTTATCACCTCACTCATTGTTCTCTTTTCCAGATCATTTATGAATATGTTAAGCAGCACAGATTCTTGGGGCACACCAAGATTGACCTTACTCTATTTTGAAAACTGCCCACTTAGTCCTACTCTCTGTTTCCTTTCTTTTAAATAGTTACTAATCCACAATAGGACCCTGTTTCCTATCCCATGAATTTTTAATTTCCTCTGGCACTCTTGTCAAATGCCTTGTGAAAATCCTAACACACTATGGGGCAGATTTTTAAAGGAGTGCGCGCCGGGTACATTTGTGCGCGCTACCCGGCGAGCACAAATGTACACCCAATTTTATAACATGCACGCTACCGAGCGCATATTCTAAAATCCGGGGTCGGCACATGCAAGGGGGTGCACATCAAGCCCTAGGGGAGGCCCAGTGGCTTTCCCCGTTCCCTCCGGAGCGGCCTCGGAGGGAACCTTTCGCTCCCCCCCCCCAAACTTCCCCTCCCTTCCCCTATCTAACCCACTCCCAGCCCTACCTAATTCCCCTCCCTACCTTTGTTGTCTAAGTTATGCTTGCCCAAGGCAGGCGTAACTTGCGCGTGCCGGCCAGCTGCCGGCGCGTCATCCCCTGGCAAGGCCGTTGTGCCAGAGGTCTCAGGACCGCCGACCCGCCCCCAGCCCCGCCCCCTTCACGCCCCTTTTTCAAAGCCCTGGGACATACGCGTGTCCTGGGGCTTGCGTGCACCACCGAGCCTATGCAAAATAGGCTCGGCGCACGCAAGGAGAGGATTTAAAGGGTTATGCACGTATATTACGCGTGTAATCCTTTGAAAATCTACCCCATATTGATTGGCTCACTGTTACCATATGTTTATATATACCTTCAAGAAAAACTAATAGGTTGGTTCCTCATTAAGCCATGTTTAACTATATAGTCAGTAAATTTGTTCTTATTCTATCATTTTGCCCGACATCAATGTTGGGCTCACTTCGATTGTAAACATTGGAATTAGCTTGGCCACTCTTCAGTCTTCAGGTACTGTGACTGTTTTAAATGATAGGTTATAAATAGAAACAGGTTGTTTTTTTTTAATATTTGAAGTCTTTCAGAACTCTATGGCAAATACCATCTGGTCACAGCGATATGTTACTCTTTAGTTTGTTAATTTGATCTTGAAATCCTGGAAAAATATGCATATAAGATTGAAAATGCAATTGGTGCATACACCTCTCCTGGAAACAGGATGCTGGGCTTGATGGACCCTTGGTCTGACCCAGTATGGCAATTTCTTATGTTCTTATGTTCCCTTAACCACACCTTCAGTAACTCCTCCACTAAATGTGGCTAAAAAACATGCATTGTGCCAGAAGCACAAATAGAAGTACCTTTAGACAAATTGAGGGAGGTCAAATTTCAGATATTCTTACATGAGCAAATTGCTATTCACCCACAAAAATGTCTTTGAAAATTTTCCACCCCATGTAAGTACTTGTTTCTTTTCTTGTCTCAAAAGATACTGACTAGAACAAATCTAATCCTAGAAGACAAGATTTTTTTTTAAAATGCTATTTTTCTTTCTTGCCTTTATTGAGGTCAATAGTCAATGCTACTTATCTAAATAACTCAAAAGTTATCCAGATAAATGTCAAGTTTTACAAAGCAAGGCCATTCATCCAGATACATTTTTTTCCAGATAAGTTATTATCAGGATAACATTTATCCAAATAAATATTAGGCATTCCGGTGAGGATTTGAGATAGCTAAATAACTTATACAGCTAACTCCAATATTTGGAATTAGTTGAATAAATTATTTGGCTATCTCTAGACGTGTGCAGGAGCAGGGTTAAATCTATTTGTGTTTCTGGATAACCTTAGCTTAATTGGCTATATTCACCCCTTCCCTAGTGAAATCAATGCAGACCCTGCTGGCTGATGCCTCTCCCCCCCCCCCCCCAAAAAGAAAATGTGTTCCAGATGTTGCAGACCTGAACAATCTTCTCCCCTGTTCCCAAAAGACAAATCATAATGAAAGTCCACAAGCATAAGGCCACCTTCTCCCCCCATCCCTGTATATATCCCACCATAGCTATCCCATTATAGTCGGACCCCCTCTCCTCTTACCATGATCAGGAACTTGAAAGTAGCATCTGGCTCTTGACAGCAACCTGCGATGCGCCAGGAGGGGTGAGGGTGGGGGGTGCGACTGGGGTGAATTGGGAAGGTTAGATTTGGGTTGATGGCTATGAGAAGGGGGGGGAGGGGGGAGGGGTTGATCTTATACTTAAGGACCTTCAATTAAAATCGGTGTTGACTTCTGGTGGGAGTGGAGAAAGGAGGCCTGCAACATTTGATGAGAGTTGCAAGCTGCCCAGTTTTGAACCCGTCAGGTTTCTGAACATTCTGTGTAGCATCAGGTTAATACAGGAAGCTCCTCCTCTCTTCCCCAGTGATCTGGTTATAGCCCAGAGTTGTGAAGGAGAGATTTGGAAGGTAGAAGGAGAGTAAGGCCAATGTGTGAGAGAGATAAACCTGCTGGATGCATGTTTCATATGTGTATGAGGGAGGAAGCTGTGTGTCTGGGAGTGTGCATGTGTTTGTATGTGAAAGAAAGTTGTGTGTTTTGAAATGTGTATGGGATGTGAAAAGGCATTTGGGAGCGTGCATGGATGTGTAAGGAGACTGTGTTGCTGGGTGTGCACATGTACTAGAGAGGCTCTAGTTGTGAAAGAACGGAAAACTGTGCATCAAAGTGATTGTGACTGATCTCTTTATGATGATGGTTAAACTATTTTTTTAAAAACAAAGTGTTTAAGGGGGTACTTGGAATCCCAGGGAGGAGAGAACTGTAGATTGATAACTAACAACAGACCTTCCCCCATGCTCAGACTCTGAAGGGTCCTCAAGTTGGTGGAATGTCCTGTTGCATCCATGGAAAAGTTAGTAACCCTTCATTAGATACAAATTTGGTGGGGCTCAGGGAGAGGAGGCACTGGTCAGCAAGACCAGAATTTATTTTTTATTTATATATTTATTGATTGATTGACTGATTTTAAAGGATTTGTTTTGCGCACACATACAAAAATATTCTGGGTGGATTACAGATTCAACTTGCATAAAAGAACACATAATAGCTCACATCAAATGACTCTACAAATCAAATCAAAGCACCTAATCAATTAAGACATATAAGCCATATCAGTTGAAAACAAATCATAGTATGCCAGCTTAGTGGCAATCAAGGTTACAGTATGCCAGTTCTAATTCACAGAATGCCTGTGAGAAGAGATATATCTTTAGCGCCTTCTTGAATGGGCATATGTGATCGAACTAAGAGAATCCGGAGGAAAGTTCTATACTTTTGGACCTGCAATTGAGAATGCCCTCTCCTGAGTTAATTCAAGATGAGCAGCCTTAGTAGATGGAACCTCCGATAAGATTCTGTTGGGGAAGGGGGATGCTGGATCAGGGAGACAGGCCTGCTCAGGAGCCTTTTTTTTTTTTTATTGAAGTGCTTCATCTCACTATATTCTTTGAACATAGCCAATTAAGTTACAGTTATTCAGGAACACATTCCTGGATAACTTTGAAACCCAACCTGTGATATTCTAACATAGCCAATTAGGTTTCAAAGTTATCTGGGTAGGATAGCTTGAATAACATTATTTGATGATTTTCAATGGGATATTTATCCCACTGAATATTCCTGATAATTTATCCAGCTGTCTTTAGCTGGATAACTTATCCATTTTCTGGGTTTTTGAAAGCTGACCTCATTATGTTTTATTTTCTTATTTTAAAATGTTTGTGAATGAACTGAATGAAATGCTTTGGAAAATGTGCTCTCTTTATTCAAATAACAGCTCATACATCACAGGCTGTAAAAAAAAATAGAGTCCTCTACCTATTTCTCTATTCATGTACCTCATCAACCCTATTGTAGAGGGTTGATGAGCTCTGCTTATGACTGGGAGATTCAACTTCCATATCCATTCATTCCTTGGCTTCTCTGTTAAGACTACCAAGTAGGGCGCTGATAGTAATTTATCTACTGAACCACTGTCTTTCTGAATTATTACTTCTTTTACTACTATTTATCATTTTTAAAGTGCTACTAGACATACAGTACATAGCACTATAGAGATGCACATAAGAGATAACACCTGCACTATTGAGCTTACAATCGAGTCTAGACAAATAGACATGATGACAAAGAGTCAATGGGAAGTGTATTTATTATAAACAAGTTGTTAGGATTTAAAAGTAACTTCATAAAGTAGAATTTTTAAACTGGATTTAAATTCAACCAGAGAGGAAGCAAGAGGAGGCATGATGCACAGACTTAGGAAGTCTGTTCTCGGCAAATGGCACAGCAAGGTGGAAAGCTTGGAGTCAGAAAATAATTGGTAGAGAGAAGGGCACAGAAAAGAGATACTTGCTCTATGAACAGAGCTCACGAGGAAGTATGTAGTGAGAGAAGAGACGATAGATAATAGGAAGCTTCAGAGTGGATGCAGTTATAGACAAATAGACATGATGACAAAGAGTCAATGGGAAGTGTATTTATTATAAACAAGTTGTTAGGATTTAAAAGTAACTTCATAAAGTAGAATTTTTAAACTGGATTTAAATTCAACCAGAGAGGAAGCAAGAGGAGGCATGATGCACAGACTTAGGAAGTCTGTTCTCGGCAAATGGCACAGCAAGGTGGAAAGCTTGGAGTCAGAAAATAATTGGTAGAGAGAAGGGTACAGAAAAGAGATACTTGCTCTATGAACAGAGCTCACGAGGAAGTATGTAGTGAGAGAAGAGATGATAGATAATAGGAAGCTTCAGAGTGGATGCAGTTATAGGCAAGTAGAAAAAGCTTGAATTGTATGTGTAAGCAGACAGGGAGCCAATGTAGTGACTTAGGAAGAGGGTTAGAGGGTCATAGTGATGCCTGGATTTGCCACTGTTGGAAACAGGATGCTGGGCTTGATGGACCCTTTTCTTATGTTCTTATGTTCTTAAGTCATGCAGCTGAATTTTGAATAGAATGCAGTGGAGAAAGATGGTTCAGCGGGAGGAGCACAAAGGGCAAACTGCAATAGTCTAAGTGGGAGGTAATAAGAGAGTGGATGAGCATTATTGGTAACATGCTTAGAAAGAAAGGGAAAGATTTAACGGTGTTATACATTTTAAATAGTTTACTAGACCACAATCCTATGATAATAATGTCCCATCTCCAATATTCTGGCAAGACTGAACAAACAATTTATAGTAAAATTAGAGGTACTGCCTTCTTGTGATAATCCACTAAGCTAGTGATACAACTGTGATCAGGAGCTCTCATGTTGACTTCTATACCTTGGCTTTTTTAGGATGTCGCAGACCAAGATGAGCTAATTCACAATTTGAGAGTTAAAAATGAAAATGTCGTAAGACTCAGGTAAAGGTGTAGTGGCTCCTGGACTGACAATGATTGAGTACCACTGTACTAATCCATTTAGTCTACTTTATACATTTAATACAAATAGCAGCTTGTGAATCTTGACACTTTGGGGTTTTTTTACTCTTACCATTGCATGTGAAGCAGCTCAGGTTTGCTGTTCTCACTTTCGATGATGCTGCATTGTTCAAACCTATAAAGGAAAGCTATTGAATCGAACTCAGTGGTAGGCAGCAACTGGCATGCTGGCTGCACCTCATTAGGTTAGAAAAGAACTTTCATAGCAATCAATCTGAAGTTATGGGTGATTGAGTTTTCAAGATTAGAAATCACTTTCCATCAGTGACCAGCATGAGAGTTCTGGGAGCTCCTAATGAATTACTGCCAAGGCCAATTAGAAATGTACTAACAGTAGTGCACCTGCTTCTACCCACTTCTAATGACAAAGTATTCACATTGTCAATATATTACCTTATTTACTGGCATTTATGCCATTGCTATAGTGTTTTAGTTATCTTGTACTGCTACATATGGCATCCTGAGCCATTCTTGGAGGTGCTCAATTACAAACAAATGTATTTTGTTCTTCCATTTGATTCAAGTGCTGCTATCTTATTTGGAAAAAGGGATACTTTTTCTTTATTAATTTTAACTTTTTGTTTTTGAAAAGGGATATTTTTTACATTGCTTTTCTATTTGTTGGATTATTTTAGAAGGGAGTGAGCTGATTTACTATTAGATGTTTCTACTTTTAGGCTTTGAAAGTTCAAAGGGATAGTTTGAAGTCTTGGCAGCTAAAAGGAGTGTGTTAGCTATATTACTGTTAATTGTTTTTGCTAAGAATCAGGGCTTGAGTTCTTAGCCAAGCTAAGAAAGATCTGCAATTCTTAGAAGGGCTCAATTACAAGCAGAGGTATTTTTTCTGGCTGTCACCTTAGTTTGAAATAGGGATAATTTGTTTTCATTGCTTCTCAGTTTTTATTTTTCATAAAACAGTGTTTTTAACATTGCTTTTCTGTTTGCTAGATTGTTACTACTAATTAGTTTATAGAGAAGAATTTTAGTAAGGAAAGGGTTGCTTTGCTGGTTAGCTTTTTTGTACCTTTAGTTCCCTCTCTCCCTCTCTCCCTCTCACCATGACCGCCACCTACCCTACTTTTTATTCTTACTATATAGACTAACCCACTAATTAGGGGGCTGGACTACACAAAATAACTTGAAATAATTTGGCTTAGAATCATAAAAAGTAATTTAGATAAATTGTTAGTCAAAAAGGACACTTAGGTAAATTTCAGAGAGAATTTAATTAGTAGTAACATAGAGACCATCAGGTGATTATTAGTATTTGGTCAGATATTTGTGTAGTCAACAGAACAGGAATTTTTATAGACTATATACCAGATAAATACAAAAAATATTTTATAAACTAAAAGATAAGATAGATTACTCCATACCCCATAATTACTGGGAGAAAATAAACAAGTCTACAAAAGGGAATCAGTGAGTAGGTACTAGATTTCACAAAAAGGAAACCAGCTGATTATACTTTCAGGTCAGCTGAGGAAATGGTAGGGACTTGGGTAGTTTTCTTTTCTCATGTCTTTCCACAGGAATCAAGGTCCTAAGAAGAGCAGCAGGATGGCTGAAAAACATTGTGTCAACAAAGCTGCCACCACAGTTACTACCTCTGCCTATGTCCAGATGGATATGCTGATCCAGAGCAGAGAACTGGTTTGGTGTGAAAGATGCCTGGAGGTTGACTCACTCAGGAAACAGATGTCAGAATTGAGAGAGAAGATGGTAAAGCTTAGAAGAATCAATGACAATGATGACTATAACAATGAAATGCTTCTTGAGTCATCTAAGAAGGAGAATCCAGGTGATGGGGAAGTAGAAAATGGACCTCAAGCTGTCAGCTGGACCGATTACCAAAGCCAGTAGAATCTTTACTCTGGCCCCTCCTTCACTCAAACTAAAGAACAGATATGGAAGCGGAAGAATGAGGAAGAACCTAAGCTTGTGTGCCCCAAAACTGCAGGATTAGTATTCACTGTGTGTAGAAAAGAAATGGTAATGGTGATTAGCACTGAAGGGCACAGAGGTATCCATGTGTTGATCAGACATGTTGTCTGCTAGGTAGCAAAATCCAAGACATCATAGAGAGATTGCTGAAAATTATAAAGTTTTCTGATTATTATGATACTAATCCATGTTGTTGCTAATCCAATGCTGTTAATCCATGTTGACACAAATGATACTACTGGGTATCCCATGGAACATATCAAAAGTGACTTCATGGCTCTGGAAGAGAGGGTGAAGCAGATGTGTGCATGTGGTTTTCTCTTCAATTCTCTCAGTAGACAAAGACCGCAGCAGAGAAGCTTGTATTCTGGAAATGAATGAATGGTTATGTAGATCAGTGGTTCTCGACCTTTTTCCCATCATGACACACCTGAAGAATAACACTCACATGTGTGACACACTGCTCATTATAATCTATGGCAAAAGTGAAAGTAATTCTAGGCCTTTTTTTATTGTTAAGAATGACACAAGGGAAAGAAAAGTACTTTTTCTGAACAGAAATTACAAAAAATGGTAAACTAGAACAGCACCAACTTCCAGCACTTGAACAATAACCATCTTACCTAAGAAATGGCAACACTGAAAATATTACACCAGGCCTTAAAACTCCAATACTCCTCCTATTAGGAAAACAGAACAAGACAGGCTGCTATAGAGCCCTACACAGAAACTACACGCCAGCAGAGAACCTCACATGAATCACATGTGCTGACCCTCACCTAACAAAAAATAAAGAGACTATAAAGCATTATAGATGTGAATCGTGTGCCCGATCATCTTAACGATCGGGTTCAGCTAGAGGGGGGAAAAAATCTGATTATGGGTGATGTGGGTGATGTGAATCGGAATTGGTTCCGATTCATATTTTATTTTTTTTTTAGTGAGGCCTGACCCTTTAAAATTAACCCCTTACCTTCCCCCACCCTCCTGAACCCCCCCCCCCCAAAGCTTTTTACGAGTACCTGGTGGTCCAGTGGGGCTCGGGGACCGATCTCCCGCTCTCGGTCCATCGGCGCCATTTTGGCTGCCACTCAAAAATGGCGCTGATGGCCCGATAAAAAAAAAACCCATCCGACCCTTTAAAAACGACCCCTTAGCTTCCCCCACCCTCCCGAGCCCCCCCAAACATTTTAAATTTACCTGGTGGTCTAGTGGTGGTCCCGGGAGCGATCTCCCATTCTCGGGCCGTCGGCTGCCACTCATAAAGATGGTGCCGATGGCCCTTTGCCCTTACCATGTGACAGGGTATCCGTACCATTGGCCGGCTCCTGTCACATGGTAGGAGCACTGGATGGCCGGCACCATCTTTAAAGATGGCAGCGGCCATCTTTACGACGGCGGCGGCCATCTTTAAATACGTCGGTGGCCATCTTTAAAGACGGTGGTGGCCATCTTCTTTACGATGGTGGCGGCCATCTTTAAAGATGGTGCTGGCCAGCCAGTGCTCCTACCATGTGACAGGGCCGGCCAATGGCACGGATACCCTGTCATATGGTAAGGGCAAAGGGCCATCGGCGCCATCTTTATGAGTGGCAGCCGACGGCCCGAGAACGGGAGATCACTCCCGGGACCACCACTAGACCACCAGGTAAATTTAAAATGTTTTGGGGGGCTCGGGAGGGTTGGGGAAGCTAAGGGGTCATTTTTAAAGGGTCGGGTGGGGTTTTTTTTTTATCGGGCCATCGGCGCCATTTTTGAGTGGCAGCCAAAATGGCGCCGATGGACCGAGAGCGGGAGATCGGTCCCCACGCCCCCACTGGACCACCAGGTACTCGTAAAAAGCTTTGGGGGGGTTCGGGAGGGTGGGGGAAGGTAAGGGATTCCTTTTATAGGGTCGGGGTGGGTTTAGGGGTTTTTTTGGTGTGCCGGTTTTCCCCGCCCTCCCCCTCCCCCGATTTACGATTTTTCACGATAAATCGGGGAATTTCTATTGTATCGCGACGCTTAACGATTTTTGATTTAAAATATATCTGACGATTGTTTTAAATCGTCAAAAAGTGATTCACATCCCTATAAAAGCATAAATAGAAAGATGCAGACCAAAACACAACTAGAACCTACAATAAGCCAGAGACTCTGTATGCAGTACAACAAAGGAAAAGGAGAAACATCACCTGTCCTCAAAACAAATCAAGAAATATAAAATCAATAGCAGTATAACCATTCTAACAAAAAGAACATATTATTTTGAAACAGTTGATGAATGGCATATCCGATAATTAAAAACTCATATAAAAAATTTCCAGACACCAATTAAATATTTCAAAATAGCAGACACAAAGACCCAATAATTAAAAATAATAAGGATAAAAAAATGTTCTGCTCTCCATATCTCGAAACATTCGATTTCCAGGTACCCTAAGAATGTTGTGAACTGGGGGAGATTGCTTGCAACTTTTTTCTCTCTGTAAGTCACACACAAGCTCTCTCTCTCACCCAGGCTCTCAATCACACACACATGCACATGCTCTCTCACTTACATAGGCTCTCAGTTACACACACATACACATGCTCTCTCACGTACATAGGCTCTCAATTACACACATATACACATGCTCTCTTTCTTTCACTTATGTAGCCTCTCAATCACACAGTTACACATATATTCTCTCTCTTTCTCTTATACACACAGGCTCTTAATCATACATTCACATGCTTTCTCTCACTTAAACATACAGGTTCTCAATCACACATTTATATACATGCTTTCTCTCACACACAAAGGATCTCAATCACAAACAGGCATTCAATCACAAACACATGCTGTCTTTCACACAGATTCTCAATCACACACTTACACACAGGCTCTCAATCACTCACTAACATATATGCTGTCTCACACACACACACACACACACACAGGATCTCAAACACATTTGCTTACTCACTCACTCTCTCTATCTCTCTCGCCCCACTGAACAACTAATGGCAGCAACATCCTCCTCTTCATCCAGTTCTTGCAGCTGCGAGAAAGGAGTCCCAATAGCTGTGGGGACTGACATTGCTCTGGGCCACGATGCTCTTCTGCTTCGGACCGATGCTGTAGCACTTGTACTTTAGCATGGTCTCTTCTTCCCATGCGCACAGCCACTACTCACTAGGGATGTGAATCATTTTTTGACGATTTGAAATATCGTCCGATATATTTTAAATCGTCAAAAATCGTTAGAGGCGATATTTAATAGGAATTCCCCCGATTTATCGTCAAAAATCGTAAATCGGGGGAAGGGGGAGGGGAAGGAGGAGGGCGGGAAAACCGGCACACTAAAACAACCCTAAAACCCACCCCGACCCTTTAAAATAAATCCCCCACCCTCCCGAACCCCCCCAAAATGCCTTAAATTACCTGGGGTCCAGTGGGGGGGGGGGGGTCCCGGTGTGATCTTTTACTCTCGGGCCTCTGGTGCGTTGTAGAAATGGCGCCGGCGCTACCTTTGCCCTGTCATATGACAGGGCAAAGGTAGCGCGGCGCCATTTTGTTTTTTGTCCCCGACGTCAGGAGCGTAGGAGATCGTTCCCGGACCCCCGCTGGACCCCCAGGGACTTTTGGCCAGCTTGGGGGGGCCTCCTGAATGGCGCCTCCAAAATGGCGCCTCCAAAATGGCGCCTCCAAAATGGTGCCTCCAAAATGGCACCGGCCATACACGTATGGCCGGCGCCATTTTGTACGGCAAAACGATTCGAGTGCAGGAGGTCGTTCCCGGACCCCCGCTGGACTTTTGGCAAGTCTTGTGGGGGTCAGGAGGCCCCCCCCAAGCTGGCCAAAAGTCCCTGGGGGTCCAGCGGGGGTCCGGGAGCGATCTCCTACGCTCCTGACGTCGGGGGACAAAAAACAAAATGGCGCCGGCGCCATTTCTACAACGCACCGGAGGCCCGAGAGTAAAAGATCACACCGGGACCCCCCCTCTGGACTCCAGGTAATTTAAGGCATTTTGGGGGGGTTCGGGAGGGTGGGGGATTTATTTTAAAGGGTCGGGGTGGGTTTTAGGGATATTTTAGTGTGCCGGTTTTCCCGCCCTCCCCCGATTTACGATTTACACGATATTTAAAGAAACAAAACCGCGACGATCCGATTCCCTCCCCCCCCCAGCCAAAATTGATCGTTAAGACGATCGAGCACACGATTCACATCTCTACTACTCACCACTTCCTCTTCCGGGCCGCAGGGGGGGGGGGGGGTTGGAAGGAGAGATCATACTGTGACTGCCACTGACTCCAGGTCTCCTGTTGCATTCTGCCCGGGTGGATGAAGAGTTCTCATCTCACTGGAGTAGGGGGAACAGCTAGGCCAGTGGGGGGCCGGGAAGTGTGGTGATACATCTCATGTGCTTGGCGAAACACTAGTGTGTCGCAACACACCTGTGAGAACCGCTGATGTAAATGGTACCAACAAGAGTGGTTTGGTTTCCTGGACCATGTAATGACATGCCAAGAACTGCTGAGAAGAGATGGTATCCACCTATCATAGAAGGGGCAAAGTATATACCAGAAAAGACTGGCGATCCTACTGAGAAAGGATTTAAACTAGGATCATTGCAGACGGGCAAAAAAACGTGCAAGAAAGTATGACATTAGACACTTGTATAGAAATGGGGAAAAGGGTAAAAATCTAGAAATCATTCTATACTGATCTGTGAATGAAAGTCCCAGATCTAGAGAAAGTCATGGAAGAGCTTGACTTGGATGTAGTGATTCCAGGGCAGTGTAAGGCCTTGTGCTCTCCCCCTCTCTGCCCTCCCTGGACCAGGCCCAGCTCCATTCCTGACCTCATTCACTCAGACAGACCCCCTCTCTTACACACACTTAGGATCCTTTTCTCATTCACATACACACCCTTACACAGGCACCCTCCCTCTCTCTCACTAACACCATTGCTCTCTCGTATACACACAGTCCCTCTCACTCGCATATACACACAAACAGAGGAATCGCTAGTGGTCCGCCGAATCTCTACTCCTCTCAGCCGTGAGCAGGATAAACTTTTCTTGTGGTCCGCCGAGTCTGTACTCTTCTCAGCCTTGAGTGGGATGGGCTTTTCTTGTGGCCTACATGGCTGCTATTTGACGCCTTCTAATGCTGGCACCTTAGGTGACCATCTAGTTCGCCTGTTGGGATGCGTCAGCCCAGTGATTCTTGTGGAGACATGGGAAACAGAAAACCACACTTGAGATATAATTATTCCAGGCCACAACCTATTGGGAAAAACAGATTAGGAGGAAAGAGAGGAAGAATGGTGCAATATTAAAAAAAACTGCAGAGTTTACCGCTGTGTCAGAGATCGTGTGCTGGCAATCGGCCGGCGCGTGCGCCTTGCCTGAAGGCAGGCGCAAAAGGTAAAATAAAGATTGGGGGGGTTAGAGTAGGGCTGGGGGGGGGGGGCAAGTTAGCAGAAGGGGTGGGAAAGTTAGATTAGGTGGAAAGGAAGTTCCCTTCCAGACCGCTCCGATTTCAGAGGGAACGGAGAAAGGCAGCGTGGCTCGGCGCAAGCAAGGGGGTGCACAATTGTGCACCCCCTTGCTCGCGCCGATCCCGGATTTTATAACTTGCACACACCTGCGCACACAAGTTATAAAATCGAGTGTACATATGCGTGCGGCGGGTAGCACACGCACACGTACGCCGCACGCACATGTTATAAAATCTACCCCTAAGGAGATAGTGGATGCCCTTCAAGAGGCTCTGCTCAAAAAATTGTAATGGAGCCCATTAAAGAGGGTGCAATACTCGATCTAGTGCTTACTAATGGTGTTAATGTCTCTAATGTCCGGGTGGGTGCCCACCTCAGCACCAGTGATCATCAAACATTATAGTTTTGATATCGCAAATAGGATACAGAGAAGACATACAAAGAACCGAGTTTTGAATTTCATAAATATGGACTTTGTCAAAATGGGGATGTTCCTGGAGGAAGAACTGGAAGACT
Source organism: Rhinatrema bivittatum (assembly GCF_901001135.1). Taxonomy (NCBI): domain Eukaryota; kingdom Metazoa; phylum Chordata; class Amphibia; order Gymnophiona; family Rhinatrematidae; genus Rhinatrema; species Rhinatrema bivittatum. The sequence goes on along the minus strand of NC_042616.1, from coordinate 797,530,612 downwards.
GGGAGAGAATGGGTGAGGTGGAATAACAGTGGACCAAGTTAAAACGATCTAATACAAAGGCAACAAATCTATTTGTTAGAACAATAAAGAAGAGTAAGAGGAAAAAGAAATCGATCTGGTTTTCTAAGGAGGTGGTTGAAAAATATAAAAGCAAAAAGAACAGCGTTCAAGAAGTATAAAGGATCCCAACGAAAGGAACACAAGGAAGAATATCTGTTAAAACTAAGGGAGACAAAGAAAGAAAGAAAGAAAGGAAAGCAAAAGGTCATGCAGAAGAAAGCATAGCCAAAGAGGTAAAGCGAGGACAAACATTTTTCAGATATATCAGTGAAAGAAAGCAGGCCAGAAGAAGTATAGTGAAACTGAAAGGTAACAAGGAACAATGTGAGGAGAGTAACATATAAATGGCAGAAATGTTAAACAAATAACTCAGTTCGATATTCACTAAAGAAAACCCTGGAGAAAGACCATTGCTAGTTAACAAGACCATAGATGGGGATTTACAGAAGAAAATGTATAAGGAAGAGCTAGGAATAATGAAAATGGACAAGGCCATGAGCCGAATGAGATACAGCTCAGGATTCTGAGGGAGCTGAGAGATGTGCTGATGGGTCCACTAGGGACCTGTTCAATAGATCCCTGGAATTAGGAGTGATGCTGTGGTCTTAAAGAAGAGCGGTGGTGGTCCTGCTTCACAAGAGTAGTAGCAGAGAGGAAGCTGGAAACTACAGGCCAGTCAGCCTCATCTCAGTGGTGGGAAAATGAATGGAAAGGTTAGTGAGCTATCTACAATCTGGTGGGTAGCTGGACCCGAGGCATCATGGATTCATCAGAGGAAGATCCTGCCAGACAAATCTGATAGATTTTTTTGATTGAGTGACTAGAGAATTGGATTGTGGAAGAGTGCTTGATGTGATCTACTTGGATTTTAGCAAAATGTTTGAAACAGTCCTGTATATGAGACTTATGAATAAAATGAGAAGCTTGTGAGTGAGCACCAAGGTAATGGCATGGTTGACTGATAGGAGATTGGTGTTACGTGGAGTGCCACAGGGATCCGTGTTGGGACCTGTTCTGTTCAATATCTTTGTGAGTGACATTATGGAAGGGATAGAAGTTTTTATTGTGAGTCTTTGTTCCCATGGCAAGCTTATTTACACATTCTCTCTTTGCCTTCCTTATCAATGCTTTGCATCTGACTTGCCCGTGCTTATGCTGTTTCCTGTTTTCTTCATTTGGATCCCTTTTACATTTCTTGAAAAATGTTCTTTTAGATATTATAGCCTCTCTCACCTCACCTTTCAACCATGTTGGTAGTAGTTTAGCCTTCTTTCCACCTTTTCTAATGTGTGGAATACATCTGGTCTGGGCTTCCAAGATGGTACTTTTAAACAACATACCTGAGTTCAATTCTTAACCTTTGCAGTTGCTCCTTTCACTTATTTCCTAACCATTTTCCTCATTTTTAAGTTAAATGCTGTCATAATAGATATATTTTTTGCATTCCCTCCTGTTATTAAGTCAAATTTGATAATGTTGTGATCACTATTGCCAAGTGGTTCTAACACTGTTACCTCTCACACCAAATCCTGTGTTCCCCTAAGGACTAGGTCTAAAATAGTTTCCCTTCTTGTTGGCTTTTGACTAATTGCTCCATGAAGCAGTCATTTATTTCATCTAAGAACTGTACTTCTCTAGAATGTCCTGATGTAACATCCACCCAGTCAATACTGGGGTAATTGAAATCTCCCATTATTACTCTGCTGCTGACTTTTTTTAAACTTCCCTAATTTATTTTAGCATTTCATTATCTGTTAGTTCATTCTGGCCAGGTGGATGGTAAAACGCCCCCATTACTATTTTATTCCCTTTTTCACCTGGAATTTCTATCCATAAAGATTCAACATTGCATTTTGTTTCCTGCAAAACTTTTATCCTGTTTGACTCAATGCTCTCTTTAACATATAGTGCCACCCCTCCACCAATTTGATCCATCCTATCATTTTGATATAATTTGTGCCCTAGTATCGCAGTGTCCCATTTGTTATCCTCCTTCCACCAGATCTCTGAGATGCCAGTTATATCTACCTCTTCATCCAGTGCTATACACTCTAACTCTTCAATCTCACTTTTTAGACTTCTAGCATTTGTATATAGACATTTCAAAGTATAGGGCAGATTTTAAATGCCCGGCGCGTGTAAATCCCAGCCTTTACGTGCGTGGCCGGGCCTTAAGTGCACCGGGCAAATCTTCCAAGTGGCCCGGCCACGCGCGTAAAGACTGGGACGCGCTCAGGCGCCGGGCCTTTTGGAAGGGTGCGTGCCGGAGGGTGTGTTTTGGGTGAGGAGGGGCAGGGCGAGGGGCGGGACAGGACAGTGCTATTGTTTGCTGTCCCAGCACGCGCAAGTTACTTCAGGTTGGGCCCTGAAGTAACTTGAAAAATTAAAGGTAAAAAAATTAAAAAATGTTTTTTAGAGGGCGGGGAGAAGAGGGGAAGGGGAATGGAGGTTAGGGTAGGGGGTAGGAAAGTTCCATCCCAGTCCACTTCTAAATTGGAGCGGGCTGAGAGGGAACTGGGGAAGGTCCCGATGCGTCGCCGCGCGAATGTGGACAAAATCGACCCCTATCCTTGCGCGCACCACTGCTGATTTTAGAACAAGCACACGCCAGCGTGCACATGTTATAAAATCACACATTCATGTGTGCGTGCCAGGTAGTGTGCACACATGGACGCGTACGCATATTTTTAAAAAATCTACCCCTATGTTTCTTGTTTGTATTATCAACCTGCTCATCAGTTGACAGGGGTACTTTGGAATTGTTCTGCACTTTACTGAAAGGCACCTGATCCTCGTTGGCATTTATTGCAACCTCTCTATTGGGATGCCCTATTTTCCCTGTTATCTTAGTATCCTTCAAAAATACATCATTCTGAACAATATGTTTCTGAGTGATTATTGGCTCTCCCCTATCATCTCTTTTAAAAGCTGTGCTATCTTCATTTTAAAGGTTAGTGCCGGCAGCCTGGTTCCACCCTGGTTAAGGTGGAGCCCATCTTTTCAGAAAAGGTCCCCCTTCCCCAAAATGAAACCCAGTTCCTAACAAATCTAAAATCCTCTTCCTTGCACCATTGTTTCATCCATTCATTGAGATTTTGGAGCTCTGTCTGCCTCTGGGTTCCAAATGTAAATAATCGTGGAACAGGGAATATTTCTGAGAATGCTACCCTGGAGGTTCTGGATTTCAGCTTTCTATCTAAAACCCTAAATTTGGCTTCCATAACCTCCCTCCTGCCCTCTCCTATATCATTTAGACCCACATGTACCAAGACAGCCGGCTCCTCCCCAGCATTATCTAAAATCCTATGTATGTGATGCGTGAAGTCTGCCAACTTCACACCAGGCAGGCAAGTTACCAAGCGATCCTCACATCCACTAGGCACCTAGCTATCAATCTTCCTAATAATTGAATCACAAACTATAACGGCCTTCCTAAACCTTCCCCCTGGGCACATACCCCTAGAGACCTATCCTTAGTGCGAGAGAATTCTACATCATCTTGAGGGCAAGTCTTAGCTACAGGTTTGCTTTCTGCCTCATCAAGCTGATGCTCTTCTTCAATGTGACCTTTCTCCTCCAAAACAGCACAGGGTCTTCCAGACTGGAGGTGGGACTTCTCTACAATGTCCCCGAAGGTCTCCTCTATATACCTCTTTGCTCCTCCAGGCCTGCCTCTCTAGCCTCCAGAGATTATTCTTGTTCTCTGAGGGCTTGAAGCTCTTTGCACTTAGCACCCACATATGACCTCTCATGAGCTGGGAGATAATCATACACGTGGCACTCTGTGCAAAAGACTGGACTATTTCCTGCATCATAATTTGATTGATTTGTTATTGATTTAAAATGTCTAAGAGAGCAGGGATGAAAAGCAAACCTAAAGTACTTTTAGGCTATGGATTTATTTTAAATGTGTCTGGCAATGACCCTCAAAACACTACAATTAATCTACCTATATATTTCTCGTTACCCAACTTATTACCTCTTCTTTTGAATTAGATTCCTTATGTATAAAATCTGTAACAAATTACTCCTACCAAACACAATTACCATGTAAAATCAAAACATATAAAACCAAATAAAAACAGATAAGTTCTAGTAATTAGATAAGGTATAGCAAGGTAAATGGATAGAGTATAGTAAGGAAGTTTGAGGTGTGCATGTGCTTTTGGTCCTCTTCTGCTGCAAGGGGTGTGGGGCCTCTGGAAGCTGGGGCTGTGGAGTTTAAAGCCTGGATTGCTAACAGCGACTTCTGGAGTCTTCTTCTGGGGTCTGCTGGGTAGAACCTGCAGATGAACCTTCCAGGTCTCTTCTGCTGCAAGTGGTGTGGAGCCTCTGGGAGCTGGGGCTGTGGAGTTCGAAGCCTGGATCGCTTGCTGTGACCTCTCTCAGGGGGTTTGCTGGGTAGATTATGCAGATGAGCCTTCAAGTCCTCTTCTGCCTACAGCAGATGAAGACCTACCTGCATTACAAGGTCCTTGTTACCATGACTGCATGTTAACTGGAGATACTTTCCAGTGTCAATATCTAATGAGATGATTTGCATAAAATGTTCTAATAAAAAGCTCATTTGCATGCATGCTATTTGACCATATGTTAACAATAAAACACATGTGATATATGTTGTACACGGGCATTTGGTAACTCCTGTGTTAATGAACATTAAATGCTGACATTAACCCTTAAGCTGCAAAGGAAAGCAAAAAATACTTTTCAATTAAAATGTGTTAGGCACCTGGAAAAGGCCTCCGGCAGAGGTTACAGGAGCCAAAACAGAAGCAAAGTTCAAGCATGCACAGGATAGACATAAGAGGAAGGGACCTTCGTGGCAGAGGGAAGTGAAGACCACAGATGGCTTAAGACCTGTGACAGCACAGTAGGCAGGCACCAATGGACAGACTGGGTGGACAAAGTGGTCCTTTTCTGCCATCTTCTATGTTTCTATGTCTTTGGCTGGTCATGGAATCCTTCTCTACTGAAGTCTCCCTGGAATCTGACCTTCCCTCGGCTCAGCTTTAAAAAAAAAAAAAAAGTCTGTCTGAAGTTAGTGCCATTTTGCAGACATATCAGCATTTTGCAACTGGCTCTAATGGCTGCAGCTGTGAGGACAGTTATTTGCAAAGGCTTCATGATTTATATGTGGAGCACCCTTCAAAAAGGTTTAAAAACTATTCCATTCCCAAATGCAAATCAGGCAATGATGAGTTTCTCTAAGTTTTATTGGTCTTCGTAGGCAAGTCAATTCCATTAAAATAGCTCTTAGGATTCAGAAGGTGACATTTTTCTACACTTAGGCTTCTGCTTTTATCTGATCATTCACTTAAGAGCATTGCGTTTAGAATATTAGCAGCGCATTAAAAATCACCGGACACTTTGGCAGTTGTAATTAGGTAATACATTACCTTGCTTGAAAACAAACTGTGGTGACGTCTACTGACCAGCCTGTCCTCAAATCAAAGTCATAATGTTTATTCAACACAACATCCCCATTTCACAGCAGTTCAGTCACTAAAATAAAGCACAATCTGCATTTAAGCACAATCTGCTCCTGCATATACACAGCTGCTCTGCATATACACAGCTGTAGGAGCCACATATAGTGCGAACATAAGTACGCGCTCGCGCTTTTTTTTTTAAATGTACCCCTTTGTGAATATCGTGTTAACCATTAGCGTGTATCGTGAGATTTGTTTTTCATCGAATACCATGCCTTACCTGCTTCTTCATGCTGCAGCTTTGTGAATGACTCCCTAATAGCTCTATGGATACTCAGGACACAAGGGCTGAGGAGGAAGAATAGGTGACAGGACTAGGGCACTGTTTTTTTGATCTGGCAGTTAGAGCAGGACCTGCAACCTACCACCCGAAAGTATCACGTTTTCCATGCTAGAGCTCATTTTAATACACATTATCCCCACGTTCGTCCATTTACCATGCGAAAAGCAGGCTGACGTGACTTACGGGCGGATTTTCAAAGCCCTGCTCGCGTAAATCCGCCTGGATTTACGCGAGCAGGGCCTTGCGCGCCGGCACGCCTATTTTCCATAGGCTGCCGGCGCGCGCAGAACCCCGGGACGCGCGTAGGTCCCGGGGTTTTCGGAAGGGGGCGTGCCGGGGGCGGGGCCCAATGACGCGGCGTTTTGGGGGCAGGGCACGGCGTTTCGAGGGCGGGCCCGGGGGCGTGGTTTCGTGGCCGCGCCCTCCGGAACCACCCCCGGGTCCGGTCTCGGCGCGCCAGCAGCCCGCTGGCGTGCGTGGATAAAGGTAGGGGGGGGTTTTAGGGCCGGGGGGGTGGGTTAGGTAGAGGAAGGGAGGGGAAGGTGAGGGGAGGGCGAAAGAGAGTACCCTCCAAGGCCGCTCCGATTTCGGAGCGGCCTCGGAGGGAACGGAGGCAGGCTGCGCGGCTCAGCGCGCGCCGGCTGCCCAAAATCGGCAGCCTTGCGCGTGCCGATCCAGGATTTTAGAAGATACGTGCGGCTACGCGCGTATCTTATAAAATCCAGCGTACTTTTGTTTGCGCCTGCTGCGCAAACAAAAGTACGCGATCGCGCAGTTTTTCAAAATCTACCCCTTAGTGAATGACTTTAGAATCATATTGAAAAGAGTATTTCCACCACTGATTCGCCATCCCCCAGCCCAGTATGTCCCAGTAACACACACAGCTCTTCATAGCCCTATATTTCCAGTTCCCCCCAATCTGTTCCAGTAACCCCCAGTATAAACATGTATGTCCCAGTTACCACCCAGTAGGTCCCAGTCTCTCCCAGGTACACTTCCCCCACCCCCTATCTTGCTCCTGTATCCACTCACCCAGAGAAGCCAATCCACCAAACAGCAAGTCCAAAATCAAAATGGAAGTTTGCACGTGCGTGTGCGTAAATGAGCGGTAGCATATGAACACGTGTAACTTGGATGATACTTGCGCATATGTCGCTTTTAAAATACCTCATTACGCAGGTACGTGCTAAACCCCAGCCCGACACGCACACAACGCACCTCTTTTTTGCGCGTCTACCTTTGCTTGCGGATGCGCATTTACACATATATCTGGCCCCTTTTCAAAATAGGCATTACGCATGCTCGGGCCACGTCCGCGTGCATATGGTCTTTTTTATGCGAGTAAGCCTTTGAAAGAATTCACCTTTTTACATTCCATTGCCTTTTTGACTGTCGCCACTCACTGAGCCAAACTTCAAGGTCCTTTTTATTATTTATTTTATTTATTTATTTTTAATTTTTCTATACCGAAGTTCCTGTACGAATACAGATCACACCGGTTTACATGATAACAACAAAATTCGCTTAGGAGCGTTACATAAAACAATAACAATTTTTTCTGTGTGGTGATTATTGGGATTATTTTAAACCATGTGCATTACTTTGCATTGGTCCACACTGAATTGCATTTGCCGTGATCAAATTACTACGTTTGCTTTAAAGTGCTTTGAAATTTTTCATTCCCTGTTTTATCAATGCCAGCCAGACTTGAATAATTTTCAGCTCAATAAATTATGCTTGTTTTATTTTTATTTTATTTTGCCTGGACAGATTTCAGGTATTTTTTTTTTTGTTGTTTTACTTTTTCTTGCTGTTGTTTTAAGGACTGGATACCCAATGCACCCCTTCCTCTTTATCCCAAGGGCCTTTATTATATTCTGCTCTACTTGTGTCCTGGCTCTTCTGAGGACACGGATGACTGTCCTGAGGTATATATATATATATATATATATATATATATATATATATGTTTGTGTTGGGGGAGGGGCGTTGTTGGGGAGGTTCGGGGAGTTTGGGAATGATACACTACCAGTTTAACAATTTAAAACAAAAAATCCACCATCATTATTGATGCATTAACTTTCTTATTAGGAGTCCAGTATGCCTGACAATTCATTCCTCTGTGTTTGTGTGGGGGAATTACATTTTAATTAACCAATTTATCTACCATCTCAGCTTTCTTTAAGGGAATGGCTCAAGGCTTGGAAAGGCTTCAGATGGGTAAAGTTTTCATGGTAATTGGCTCTGGCTTAGGGAAGGCCCTGTGGTGACAAACGCATATCGATGAAGGGAACGCTCGACTAATTAAACCCTGGCTAAACACTGCCCTGTGCTGTGAACAGCCCGCAGCTTGCTCCTCATCCAAGGATGGGAAACATTAGTCATGGTGAAAGTAGGAGAAAGCAGGTTCACCATATATCCATGTGCGCGCAGACAGCATGGCAGCCATAGGTTCCACAATAAAGGCCTGGAAGACGGAGAGCAATAAAGCTTGCATGTGGATCTCGGAACGTGGATCTCGGAACAGTCTCCCAATTACACTGGAGCTCATACAGATATTTCTTTTTTTCTTCCTCATAAAAATAATTGACTCCTATTGTGCTTGAGGAGCAAATATATTGGCTCTAAAGCACCCCAGTTAATTCATTATTTGAATTGGTTTTATGACACTGGGTAATGTGCGTTTTACGCTTCACTGGAATTGCAGATGATGGGTCTCATGTTTTAATTTGAAATATCAGGTTCACATTGTATTGCCTGGCTATATTTTGTGTCAAACTAATGATAATGCACTTCAGGTTTACTAAGATGCCATTTGGAAAATGTATTTTTCCACTTCTGTCAGAAGTCAAAAACAAAGCACTACTCTCACTCTGCTATCTGATTGTCTGGACTCTGTCACGTCTGAAAAGGAAAATGCTTATGGAATATTTTAGTATTTTAATATTAGGTGTAACATTGTTTTTCTTTGTATTTTGAATGAGATGTGTTTTAAAACTTTTTAAAATTGTAAACCGGCATGATTGTACCAGATTACCGGTATAGAAATTGAAATAAGTAAATTAAATAAATCGGATTGGTAAGTAAATGCACATTCATGTGTGGAGATACAGTCAGATATCACATTTTATGGACTCAGGGAGAGGCTTATAGTGAAACGCATTTCGAAGGCACGATGATCAAATGCCAAAAGACATTACGCAAAGTCAAAGACATTTGGGAATATTGCCATTTGTTTTGCTATGTTTTGCTTCCAAGTTCAATTTTTTAAAATCATGAGCCAAAAATAGTAGTTTATTTTTGGTACCTGTAAAATGCAGGGAAATAAAGAATACCGCAGTCTGCTATACACTGGTCTTCCCCATCCTGCATCACGGCCCTTACAAGTGACTCAGAATGTAGCAGCACAGGTTCTCACCGGAGCCAAACTATGCCAGCTTATTTCTCCCATCCTTTATTCCCTACTTTGGCTCCCACTTCACACCTGTATTCAAATCAAATTAACAGTTAAGATTCACGGTCTACTATATAACATCACTTCTCCTTGGGTTCATGCCAAATAGAATGTCTTCAGCCCTGCGTGTTCACTCTGGTCATCCAGACAGAATCCTCTGGATATTCTATCACTTCGAGTCGTACATTTGGCAGGGATGTGTGAGAGGGAATTTTCCACTGCAGGACCTGCCTTCTGAGATACATAACATCTCAGAACCTAAGGCTTTTCAGAAGGCACTTAAAACTTTTCTTTTTAATAGCACATTTGAAAGTTCTGTTTAGTCCTCTTACCCTCACTGTCTCCTTCATCGTTCACATGCAGATCTTGCAGCTGTCCAGTTGTGATGTATCTTATCTTTGTTAAGTTATTGATATTTTTATTTTATGTTTTTTATTATGTTTTAATTTTATGCATGTCGAGATTGTACCCTGCCTCAAACTATAAGTGGGTGCAGATATAATAAATACTTTAAATTAATAAAATAAATAAGTGTTGTAATCATTATAAAACTCATTCTATTTATTTACAGACATAAGTTCAGCGAGAATTTGCTATGTACCACTATTTGATTTTTCCCTTCCATTGTTTCCACTATTACCCCCTCCTCCCCCCCCCCCCCCCCTCCCTGGTTAAATAAGTTTATTGTAAAACACTGTGGCATATTTTCGTTAACAAGTTTATTGTAATGTTTATTGATTATTGTAAATGTTTATTATAAAGCATATTTTCATTGCATATTTTCATTAACAAGTTTATTGTAAAGTTTATTGATTATTGTAAATGTTTTTTGTAAAGCACTGTTGCATATGTTTGTTCTAGTTCGCACAGCTGCAATGTTTCTGTTATCTGTGAACCGATGTGAGATTACTAAACAAATGTCGGTATATAAAAACTGCAAATAAATAAATAAATAAAAATGTCAATGAGAGTTATCACATCTTCTGATTTCAGATTCTCTCTGCTGCAGGCTGTATCCTTTCTTGAATGCTTACATCTTTTCATTTCATAGTTTGCCTCATTTTATGAACTGAAGTCTGACTTGGCTTATTTCAAGTGTGTAGGAGAGAAGGAAAATAGGAACTAAAAAGAAGATCTTATAAGACTGTGGCCATTGTTTCTAATTCTGTTTTGTTTTTGAGCTGTTTCTTCTCTCACTGCTTACTATAATCAATCAAGAGAGTGAATCTTTGTTGTAATTAATTAAGAAATTTTGAACGCAGGAGTTCAAATGCAAAGAAGAACTTCAGAGAAATCACAAAAACCTGGCATCTTGTTAAAATTTTGGATCAAGGGTATTTCTCATAGGACTAATTAACGATGTAGGTGCAATAGATACTTTAGTTGTGGAGTTGAGAAGTATTTAGGCTCATTTCACTTTTTAAATAAAAAATTTAAAAAAAACAAAACTTGATAAGAATTATTTAAAAGAAGGAAGCTTTTTAGACGAAACAATAAAGAGATGTATCAATAAAAATTAAAATAAGAGGTTATTTAGACCAATGATTGAATTTTGAGCTTTATTCAAGATTTTATGGTTTAGGCTTAATTCCAAAGTCTTTTCCTCCTTTATGCTCCTTTATTGTTAATATAGGGGGCTCTAAAAATTTGTCTTTTTTTGTGTGATTTTCATATTGAGTCCTAGCCTTTTTTATTGTGATAAAATATTAATATGCCACATTATCTTAAATTCTTGGCTTACATTCAGAAAAATAAAGTGATAAAACAAGGGAAAAACTGAATTAAAACTATGCATATATGTAGATTAATAAACATAGGAGACTACTAATAAATCTTACAAAAAACCTTCTCAAACAAATACATTTCTAGCTTATTTTAAAGGTTTTAAAACATACTTCCAGATTCTGGAAAACTATACCAAGCATGTTTTCTCTTAACTTTGAGAGCCTAATTTGCCATACTAAGGAAACAATGTGTGATGGTAAATGGAGCCTTCTCTGAAGAGAGAGCGGTTTTAAGTGGTGTGCCGCAAGGATCGGTGTTGGGACCGGTCCTGTTCAATATCTTTGTGAGCGACATTGCAGACGGGATAGAAGGTAAGGTTTGTCTTTTTGCGGATGACACTAAGATCTGCAACAGAGTGGACACGCCGGAAGGAGTGGAGAGAATGAGACGGGATCTAAGGAAACTGGAAGAGTGGTCGAAGATATGGCAGCTGAGATTCAATGCCAAGAAGTGCAAAGTCATGCATATGGGGAGTGGAAATCCGAATGAACTGTACTCGATGGGGGGGGAAAGGCTGATGTGCACGGAGCAGGAGAGGGACCTTGGGGTGATAGTGTCTAATGATGTGAAGACAGCGAAACAATGCGACAAGGCGATAGCAAAAGCCAGAAGAATGCTGGGCTGCATAGAGAGAGGAATATCAAGTAAGAAAAGGGAAGTGATTATTCCCTTGTACAGGTCCTTGGTGAGGCCTCACCTGGAGTACTGTGTTCAGTTCTGGAGATCGTATCTACAAAAAGACAAAGACAAGATGGAAGCGGTACAGAGAAGGGCGACCAGGAAGGTGGAGGATCTTCATAGGATGACGTACGAGGAGAGATTGAAGAATCTAAATATGTACACCCTGGAGGAGAGGAGGAGCAGAGGTGATATGATACAGACTTTCAGATACTTGAAAGGTTTTAATGATCCAAAAACAACGACAAACCTCTTCCGTAGGAAAATAATCAGCAGAACCAGGGGTCACGATTTGAGGCTCCAGGGAGGAAGATTCAGAACCAATGTCAGGAAGTATTTCTTCACGGAGAGGGTGGTGGATGCCTGGAATGCCCTTCCGGAGGAAGTGGTGAAGACCAGAACTGTGAAAGACTTCAAAGGGGCGTGGGATAAACAATGCGGATCCATAAAGTCAAGAGGCCGCCAATGAAGAGTGGGTGACTCGCCAGAATGATGGCTATTGACACAATACCCTTATTAAATAAACATACACATGCTTACTGTGACTCCTACATCGCTCTAAGCTTCAACAGCAAGAGGTAATGGAAAAAAGGATTTGCACTCATAAAGAGGGGAGTAGCTGGCTTGTTACGGCGGTTACTACCCCAAACCAAATATGCCTGATACTTCACTTTCAATGCATATACAGCATAGCTCTCTGCTTCAATGACAGGGGAGAAGAATAACTGATACTTCACACATCCAGCAGAGCTCTCTGCTACAACGGCAAAGGAGAGGAAAAAGGGTTCGCACTCAAAACGCGGGGAGTAGCTGGCTTGTTACGGCAGTTACTACCCCAAACCAAATGTGCCTGATACTTCACTTTCCATGCATATCCAGCATGGTTCTCTGCTGCATCGGCATGGGAGAAAGACTGATACATCACGCATTTCCAGCATAGCTCTCTGCTTCAACGGCAGGGGGAAAAAACAAAAAAAAAAAAAACAAAAACAAAAAACTGATGCTTCACGCATATCCTGCATAGCTTCAACGACAGGGGTGAAGAAAAAAAAAAGGATTCGCAATCACAAAGCGAGGAGTAGCTGGCTTGTTACGGCGGTTACTACCCCAACCAAATGTGCCTGATACTTCACTTTCAAGGCATATCCAGCATGGCTCTCTGCTTCTACAGCAGGGGAGAAGAAAAAAAAAAAAAACCAACAAGAGCTGTACAACATAGTCTAGGTAAAACAAATAAGCATGGGTGTAGCTTGCTTATCGCAGTGGTTACTGCCCCTACTACCCCTAACTAATCAAGCTAGATATTTCACTTGCATGCAGCTCCATCACTGCTCTCTACATTAATGGTGGGGGTGGAAGGGGAATAGAACAAGGAGCTAAGAGTAACAGATAAGAATGAGAGAAAAAATGTGTGAGGCTTGCTGGGCAGACTGGATGGGCCATTCAGTCTTCTTCTGCCGTCATTTCTATGTTTCTATGTTTCTATGTAACATTTCCCATAAGATCTTAGACTCCTCTTGGGCTCATAGATGCTTGATCTTGTGCTCTTCTAAGTGCTGTTGATGAGTTAGCCCTTTTGAAATCCATTTGAATGCGATGCTTTCGCAGTCTGCCTTGATTCCCTTCTGTTTTACATGAGGTTAAGGGTGCATGGCCTTATTTGGAATGCCCCTGTCGAAAAGCCTGCTCTCCTCAGCTCTTGGAAGAGTACAGATCTACCTTAGGCCTAGATTTTCTAAGCTACCGTGGCTTCCTGAATTGAGTGGGAATGGGGGGCAGGGGGGGCAGGCCTGCGAAAGCTGGCAGCGATCACACCTCTGCCAGCTTTCGCACCCAAGAGCGCCATCATAAAAGGTGGTGCCTTTGGGCGTGAAATGGGCAGCGAAAAGGGTTCTTAGCTGTCCACGATGTCTTCGAGGTGTCCACCCCAGTGCTGCCCCGACTCCTCCTGTTCCGGTCTTGATGCCGCCCATTTTTTAGTGATCACATGCGAAAAAGTCCCTTTTCGCATGTGATCGCTTTGAAAAATGACCCCCTTAGCTGGCTATAGATCTATGGCAGAGGAGGCCACGAAGGCCTATTTTTCCAGAAGGATTCAGCTTACTGGCTATAGACCTCCAGTCACAAATGGAGCGCTCACACAAATAATTACTATGATAAACTATGTACCTTATCCTTTGACTCTCTGGCCCCAATGCTTTTTAAGACACTACATCCTGATATCTGTGACTAGATCATTGAAGCTGTGAGCCTCTCTCTGATTGATAGATCCCTCCATTCTTGCTAATTACTGGTTCATTTCGTCTTTACCCTTTTAGTCTAAAGTCATTGAATCTGTTGTTCTGAACCAGCTGAGTGATTATATAAAGGCAGACATGATCCTTGACCACTTTCAGCTTCGGTCCTGTAAACAACGTAGCACCGAAATGCTGTTATTGTGCAGTCTAGATACTGAGGCATGGCTTTGAGCATGGCCTGAGCTATGTCCTAGTTATATTAGACGTCTCTGCAGCTTTTGACACTATCAATTATCACATTTTAATATCTCGTTTGATTGATGTGGGTGTAGCTGACACCATCCTGAAATGACTAAACACAAGGGGGCGGATTTTCATACTCCGCGAATAGGCCTACTTTTGTTTGCGCTTCAGGCGCAAACAAAAGTACGCTGGATTTTAGTAGATACGCGCGGAGCCGCGCGTATCTGCTAAAAACCTGGATCGGCGCGCGCAAGGCTATCGATTTTGTATAGCCGGCGCGCGCCGAGCCGCGCAGCCTACCCCCGTTCCCTCCAAGGCCGCTCCGAAATCGGAGCGGCCTCGGAGGGAACTTCCTTTTGCCCTCCCCTCACCTTCCCCTCCCTTCCCCTACCTAACCCACCTACCCGGCCCTGTCTAAGCCCCCCCTTACCTTTGTTGGGGGATTTACGCCTCCCTGCGGGAGGCGTAAATCCCCGCGCGTCAGCGGGCCTCCTGCGCGCCGGGACGCGACCTGGGGGCGGGTCCGGAGGGCGCGGCCACGCCCCCGGACCGCCCCGGGCCGTAGCCACGCCCCCGGGCCCGCCCCCAGAACGCTCCCGACACGCCCTGAAAACACCGCGCATTCAGGCCCGCCCCCGACACGCCCCCTCCGAAAACCCCGGGACTTACGCGAGTCCCGGGGCTCTGCGCGCGCCGGTAGGCCTATGTAAAATAGGCTTACCAGTGAGCAGGGCTCTGAAAATCCTCCCCAAGAAGTCTATATTGGTGCTACCAAATCTCCCTGGCATGGGGTCTCTACTGGAGTAACTAAGCGGGTCAGCCCTCTCCATCACATTATTCTATCTATACATGTCCCTTTTCTGTAAGTTGCTGTCAGGATCAAGGTCAAATAATAAACTATATGATTATAACATTCAATTTTTTTGTATCAACATGAGCTGCAGCTTTTCAGCTGGTTTCAATCTCTCTAGCATCTATTAAGCACTGTCTGTTTTACATAAAACTTACCCTCAATATTGATAAAAATGACCAGATGATTTTGAGTAGGTTTTCCTTGTTAGATGTCCCCTCAATGTTTATTTTGAAGGCTGTGAGATACCAAACCTGATGTAAGTGAGATATCTGGGTGTCATTTTAGGCACCAACCTATTTATGCACACCCAAATTAACAGGCCGATTCAGTAAAGTCCGTGGGAGAGTGGGCGAACGCCCGCTCTCCCGGCGCGCACACTGGCCACTCGCCGGTGCGTGCAATTCAGTATTTAAATTAAGCCCGGTGGTAAAAATGGGCAAAAGGAGCGGCGGCTGTCAGTGGTTTTGACAGCCGAAGCTGAATTTTGCCGGCGTCAGTTCTCAAGCCCGCTGACAGCCATGGGCTCGGAAACCGGATGCCGGCAAAATTGAACGTCCAGTTTTCAACCCGACAGCCGCTGGCCGACTTCCAATTTCTTTTTTTCTTTTTTTCTTTTTAACTTTTTTTACTCTTTGGGACCTCCAACTTAATATCGCCATGATATTAAGTTGGAGGGTGCACAGAAAAGCAGTTTTTACTGCTTTTCTGTGCACTTTCCCGGTGCCGGAAGAAAGTAAAATGTGCAGCTTGGCTGCACATTTTACTTTCTGAATCGCGCACAAATACCTAATAGGGCCCTCAACATGCATTTGCATGTTGAGGGCGCTATTAGTTTCGGCGGGTTGGACGCATGTTTTCCGCCCCTTACTGAATAAGGGGTAAGGGAAAATGCGCGTCCAAGGACAGGTTAACAGTGCGCTCCGTCGGAGCGCACTGTACTGTATCAGCCTGATTGTATGTGTTAAGAGTTGCTCAGATTATGGATGCTACACAGATTAAAACCATTACTGAACCCCCATGATGTTTGATCTGTGCTTCAAGCCTTAATTATTGCTAGGTTGGATTACTGCAACTCTCTTTATGTTGGGTTACCAGCAAATGCTATCAGGGTTCTCCAAATTGTTCAAAACTATGCCACTCACATTTTCCTGGTGCAGTGGAGGATGGTCATACTCATTCATAGGCTCCTGAGAGGCATTGTGTCTCTATGAGTATGTGTCATGTTATTGATTTAGCATCTTATTGGACTGCTAAGATCTCCCAATGTTGGCTACTAGATGTGCATTCTCCAAGCCTGGCTGATCTAGTTGAAACCTACAACAGAGCTTTTTCTGTAGCCAGGCCTTTATTTTAGAAAACATTAGTTGAACACCTGTGCATGCAAATGCAAATGTTCAGAAAGTCACTGAAAATTTTGTTGATCAAGATGGCATTTGAATGACATGTCCTCCTTATTTTAGATTATTGCAGTATCATAGTGGATCATTTAATTCAATTTGTCTGTTTTACATAGTCAAAATTCTTTATCCTTTGCACTTACCATGCATTATTGGGTAAGGCCTTCATTGGTCTTTTGCCTTTTACAGTTATTTAGCAATTTGTAGTGGTTGTCTGATATATTATCTAGATATATCATTGATTCCTCCTATTTCTGGTTTGCAGTTTTGCATGATATATTATCTTGATGTCTCATTGAAGTCACCTATTTCTGGCTCACAGTAGTAATCTAATAGTCTATTGTAGCATGATATAGTGAAAGGTCGTCTGATGTCATGTTAGTCTTTCAGTTTGAACAGTCCAGCATCTTAACACCATCTAGATAGTATTCTTTCTGTTGTCATTGGCAAGGTAGATGCTCTCTTTCTTGTTGGTTATTTATTTATTTATTTATAATTTTTTATATACCGCCGCTCATCAAAGATATCACGTCGGTGTACAATGAACAGGAACTTACGCCGGAGCGTTATACATTTAACAGATTTAACAGATTTAACAGATTTAACTTACGCCGGAGCGTTATACATTTAACAGATTGTACATTTAACAGATTATATATTTAACAAGTTATATATTAAACGAAAGTATGTATATAAATATTTAAATATAATAAAAGTAGAATCTATTAAAAAACACAGAACTATACTTTGGGGGTATATTAGTTGAGGTAAGTTAAACAGAACTAGGGAGCAAAGGGATTATTTGGTTATTGCACTGGTTTCTTTGCAATTTTTATGAATGTTACTTTGTCCCCTGCCTTGAATTGTAGAACGTGCAGCTTATAAATGTTTTTAAATAAATATTAATAAAATATGCAGTGTATATTTTTTTTTCTAGAAGGGAACTCCTAAATGTATTGCTATAATGTTATCTCTTAGTCCTGCTTGATCTGTCAGCGGCATATGATACAGTTAATCATGACATCTTATTGAATAGACTCTCAGATATTGGCCTCAAAGATAGAACTTTGGAATGGTTTGCCTCTTATCTCAGAAATCGATCATATCAAGTTTACATTAACACCACATGTTCCAATATATTTCCTCTTGAAACAGGAGCACCCCAAGGATCATCATTATCTGCTACACTTTTTAATATCTACATGTTGCCGCTTTGTCAGTTACTTTCAGGTCTACAGCTTAACTATTACATCTATGCAGATGATATCCAAATCATCATACCATATCATCATACCATACCATCATACCATCATACCATATCAATAATTAAACCAATAATAAAGAAAAAGAACAGTGACTCACTTACACTAAGTAACTACAGACCAGTCTCAAATCTGCAACTAATAGCAAAATTAATAGAAAAAGTAGTCCAGAAACAGCTAGCTGAACACCTTGACAACAATAATATTCTCTACCCTTCACAGCACGGATTTTGCAAACATTACAGCACAGAAACCTTACTACTCTCATTGACTGATAGCATAATGAGAGGCTTTGACAGTGGGAAACATTACATCCTCCTAATGCTCGACCTATCCTCTGCCTTTGACACAGTAAATCATGACATACCGCTAAATAGGCTCGATGAAATTGGATTAAAGGAAAAAACTAAAGCCTGGTTCAGATCATACTTAAGTAACAGATATTATCAAGTTCAAATAAAAAACACATTGTCAGAGAAAATAAATCTAGTAACTGACGTACCACAGGGATCAGCACTCTCAGCTACACTCTTTAATATCTACCTACTTCCTCTGTGCCACCTCCTAGCTGGACTGGGTATCATACACTACATATACGCCGATGATATTCAGATTTTACTACCAATTGAAGACTCACTGGAAAAAACACTAAATCTAGCAATCATGTACCTTGACATTATTAAACAGCTACAAAACCAAATGGAACTAGTCATCAACATCGAGAAAACTGAATTCCTCCATCTGAAACGAAAAAACATGACAGTCATCCAATCCCCGATCCTACTAAAAAATAATCAGAAAATTGGAATAGCCGAGAAAGTACGGAACCTCGGTGTAATAATAGACACAGAACTCAGCCTCAAACAACACATATCATTAAAAGTCAAAGAAGGATATGCCAAGCTAATGGTCCTCAGGAAACTTAAACTGTTACTAAATCAAACTAACTTCTGAACTGTCCTACAAGCTTTAATATTTGCATGCACTGACTACTGCAATGCCTTACTATTAGGATTACCATACACAACATTAAGACCACTCCAAATACTCCAAAACTCAGCCGCAAGAGTACTGACAGGAAAAAGAAAAAGAGATCATATAACTGAAACACTAGCTGAACTACACTGGCTACCAATTGAATACAGGATAAAATATAAAACCCTTTGCATTATACATAAACTAATCAATGACGAAAAAGCAGAATGGCTAAACACAGCACTCCACGTCCACGTCCCTAACAGAAACCTGAGATCCGCCAACAAAGCCCTTCTAACCATCCCCTAAGTAAAAACTGCAAAACTAACTCAAGTCAGAGAAAGAGCACTATCATTGGCTGGACCATTACTATGGAACACCATGCCCTTAGAGATAAGACTACAGAGAGATTTCAAGACTTTCAAAAAGAGCTTAAAGACATGGCTCTTTAGAGAAGTCTTTCCACAAAGAGAGCGAGAGAGAATAAAACGCTGAAAGCTGTACACATAAAATCTTCATACAGCACTAGCACATTATATGTATGTATGTCATGGTCTGTCTTTTGCACCTTTTAAATTAAATGTATATTTTAACAGTCTTTATCTTAGTCACAGGTCAGATTAATCATCACTAAACTCTTAGCCATTACTATGAAATGATGTCACCGAGATCATGAGGCACCTCCTTTCTAATAATAGGAACATTTGCGTATACATTGTACTATATGTGCCTATATGTGAACCGTTGTGGTGGTATTCTACTAAACGACGGTATAGAAAAGATTTTAAATAAATAAGTAAATAAATACCAATAAACAAATCCATTGAACATACTTTTAAAGTTACCAGAATGTATCTAAATATCATAAAACAACTGTTAAAACAAATAAAACTCTGTTTAAATGTTGAAAAAACTGAAATAATGCTGCTAGAACGTAAAATGATCCCATCTGACCAATGCAAAGTTTTCAACTTAGAAAACTCTTCTGTTACCCTAGGGATAAAGTCAGAAACCTGGGCATTTGGCTTGACCCTGAACTTTCTCTAAAAAAACATATATCAACTAAGATACAAGAAGGGTACCACAAATTGTTAATACTGAGATGCCTGAAACCGCTATTAAATCAAAATGAATTTAGGACCATACTGCAGGCATTATTATTCACTAATTTAGATTATTGTAATTCTTTATATCTTGGTTTAGCAAAGCATCACTTAGGCCACTTCAAATACTCCAGAATTCTGCAGCTAGAATTCTGTCCGGCACTAATAAAGGAGATCATATCACCCCGGTTCTATTAGCTCTTCATTGGCTACCTGTCGAATATAGAATCAAACATAAAACCTAATGTCTTATTCATAAAGAGATTTATGCTGATCATGTTGACTGGATGAACGCAGTTATATGCATCCACACCCCGCAACGAAATCTGTGTTCAGCCAATAAAGGTCTTCTTACAATTCCTTCTGTTTCCTCTGCAAACCTTATTTCAGTCAGGGAAAGAGCTCTATCATAAGCTAGTCCAAAGTTATGGAACATGTTACCTACTGAGCTTCCACTTCAGAAAGATTTGAAAGCACTTAAGAAAGCATTAAGAATTTGGCTTTTTACTCAAGCGTTTGAATTAAATTTTAGCCAGTAATTTCACAATTTGATTTTATACTATTATATTTTTGTATGGCTTTTTATGTTTTCTTAGTTAAGTTTTGCTATGAACTGTTTTTTGCTATAAACTGGGGATATTAGTGTATTTTTTGAGATTAATTTTAGTCTGCTATTTTATACTATTATGAGTTTCTTTGTATTAAGTATTTATTTCTATTTTATTAATTTTATTGGTTTGTATTTCTATATAAGAACCTGTAAACCGTTGTGAAGGTCAATACCAAACATCGGTATAGAAAATCGAGTACATAAATAAGTAAATAAACTATAAGATCCAAACATGTTTTCTGGGTAATATTTAATCATAGGTCACCATCCAATTTTTCAGGTAGATTTTTAAAGCATTGCTTGTGCAATAATGGCCCCAGGAAGTACGCGTGTACATACCTGTACGTGCATTAAGAATAAGGAGGCAGAAAAGGGGCCAAGAAATATGTGTGTGTAACTCCTGAATTTTGCAAGACTGATCATGGCAGACCATGCCATATTATGTGCATAACTTTACAACTGGTCCTGATGAGGCATAAGTTTGGAGATTTTGGGCTATAGGGATCCTGAAGAGTGTGAGAGAGAAAGAGAAAGAGAGAGAGAGAGAGTCTTTTAAAGGGCCAATCTGACACTCTAGATATATCCCACTGAAAGAGGGGCACTTTCAACTCAGGGTGGGTATGGGGGAGTGCTGTATTACATTGGTCTGCTTAGGGTGCAAGAGTAGGTAGACTGCACCCCCAACACCCATCCTGAGTTGAAAGTGCTGCTCTTACAGTGGGAGATATAGAGTGTCAGACTGACCCTTTCTCTCTCATCACTTGTGAGTCCATGCGTAAAGGCTGCAACACGTATGCGCATTAGGGAATAGGATATTTTCAATGGTACATGTGTACTTGCATGCACAATATAAAATCGAGTATATTTTTCCTCACGTGCCCAATACGAGCGTTTATGGATGCACATACGCTCCTTTTCAAATTTACTTGTGAATGTTGTATTGATTGAAATAGTTGTAAAAAAAACCCAAACAATTGTCAGTACTAAACCGTAAGATGTATATAACTCAAAAGGCAAACTACTAAATATCAGATATTTCCTAGCCAATGCTGAGGCTCCAAAATCGCTCTCACAGATTTATTTCCAGCTGGCAAAAAGCTTTTAATGTGTTAATTAGTCAAATTTACATATACTTATAATGAAAACATTTACTGATGAATTGCAGGTCTGATCTGCCTATGACAGACTATAAAGTAAAACAGAAATAAATATTGTTTAAAATCCTGTCACATAATAGATTATAGCTATATATTAACAGTAATGGGATTCCAAAGGGCGTGGGATAAACACGGAAGGATCCCTGCTGGCCAGGGAATTGAAATGGAGTCACGTTTCTGCTATACCTATAGTATTAGTTTACATTTATTTTTGGGGTGGCCTGCATGAAGCAGCAGTTACTACTACTCTTAACACAAGACGGGGGTGGCCTTGCTACTACCCTAAAACAAAACTAAAAAAGTATATATATATATATATATATATATATATATATATATATATATATATATATATATATATGTATATATATATAATAATGGGGCAGACGGGATGGACAATGTGGACGTTATCTGCTATCATTCACTATGTTACTATTAACTAAGGGCCTGATTTACTAAGCCTGAGCGGCCCACGGACTCCCCCAAATAAAAGAAACAGTCATGTCAAGGAATTTGCCCTTCATTTAATCTACAATTTCTCCAAAACCTTTGCTCTGGCTGCTATGGGAGTTGCAGATGAGCAGCTCTCACGGCCTGGTACTTTTTGTAGTCAAGATTCAAGTGACTCTGCTATTTTTATGCTATAAAGTGTCGCATGGTATGATCTGAAAATATTTCATTAATGAATAATAGATATTGATTCCTCCAAGATAGCAGAAAGCAGGCCAAATTCAATCTGTGTGCCTCTGATATCATTTTAAGGCTTGGTTTGTGAATTCTTCTAGGCGAGTATCTTATACACAGATCATAAGAACATAAGAAATTGCCATGCTGGGTCAGACCAAGGGTCCATCAAGCCCAGCATCCTGTTTCCAACAGAGGCCAAACCAGGCCACAAGAACCTGGCAATTACCCAAACACCAAGAAGATCCCATGCTACTGATGCAATTAATAGCAGTGGCTAAGGCTATTCCCTAAGTAAACTTGACTAATAGCAGTTAATGGACTTCTCCTCCAAGAACTTATCCAAACCTTTTTTGAACCCAGCTACATTAACTGCACTAACCACATCCTCTGGCAACAAATTCCAGAGGTTAATTGTGTGTTGAGTGAGAAAGAATTTTCTCCAATTAGTCTTAAATGTGCTACTTGCTAACTTCATGGAATGCCCCTAGTCCTTCTATTATCTGAAAGTGTAAATAACTGATTCACATCTACTCGTTCAAGACCTCTCATTATTTTAAAGACCTCTATCAGATACCCCCTCTGCTGTTTCTTCTCCAAGCTGAACAGCCCTAACCTCTTCAGCCTTTCCTCATAGGGGAGCTGTTCCATCCCCTTTATCATTTTGGTTGCCCTTCTCTATACCTTCTCCATCGCAACTATATCTTTTTTGAGATGAGGCAACCAGAATTGTACACAGTATTCAAGATGCGGTCTCACCATGGAGCGATACAGAGGCATTATGACATTTTCTGTTTTATTACCCATTCCCTTCCTCATAATTCCTAACATTCTGTTTGCTTTTTTGACTGCTGCAGCACACTGAGCCGATGATTTTAAAGTATTATCCACTATGATGCCTAGATCTTTTTCCTGGGTAGTAGCTCCTAATATGGAACCTAACATCGTGTAACTACAGCAAAGGTTATTTTTCCCTATATGCAACACCTTGCACTTGTCCACATTAAATTTCATCTGCCATTTGGATGCCCAATCTTCCAGTCTTGCAAGGTCCTCCTGTAATGTATCTCAATCTGCTTGTGATTTAACTACTCTGAATAATTTTGTATCATCCACAAATTTGATAACCTCACTCATCATATTCCTTTCCAGATCATTTCTATATATATTGAAAAGCACCGGTCCAAGTACAGATCCCTGAGGCACTCCACTGTTTACCCTTTTCCATTGAGAAAATTGACCATTTAATCCTACTCTCTGTTTCCTATCTTTTAACCAGTTTGTAATCCACAAAAGGACATCGCCTCCTATCCCATGACTTTTTAGTTTTCTTAGAAGCCTCTCATGAAGAAATGAATGTGTTCAATGAAACCTACTTTTAATTTCCTGACAGGGCCAGCCCAGCATCTCATTGGCAGATCTGTGCACTGCCATTTGGAGTGTCATGATAGAGTTAAGTCTTAAATTGATGCTCTTCTATACAGCGAGTAACCACTGGGTAGCAGATTAGGAAAGAACCTAGAAGTAAAGAGAGAGATTACTGGGAGAAACTGGCAGGACCAAGTGGTTGCCAAGAGTTAACAGAAAAATGTCTGTTTTACTCAACCATTTCTGGTCTCTTATGTCAGTAAATGACCAATGCCCGTGACATGGAAAACCTGCAACTGATTCCCAGGCCAGGACTCCACTCTCTGGGCCAGCCAGGGCTGCAGATACTGTAGAGGCAGCACTCATAGTCCCTGGGAGGAAGGAGTCCCATCCACACCTCAATGGCAACTCCTAGCGTCCAAACCTATGGTCCACATTTGCTGGATTCCAGAGAGAGCCGTGGCCTCTAGTTGAGGACTATCCCTGTGATGGCTGGACTAGGATGAAAAGGGAAGTTAGATGGTGCAAAATCTTCAGGTATTTGCAAATAAAAGCTCATAGTGTTGCAGTCCAATTGAGGCCAGAACTGGAAGATCAACAAGAGCAAAAGAAAATGGTCAAGCCCCCTTGCACCTCCTCCCAAAAAAAAAAAAGCAGCAATTAAAATAAAACATTATATCAAGCCCCATCTAACAAATAAACAGCCTTCTAGGTGCCAAACTGTCTCCTGTGGCTCTCAGATATGCTTGATGCTGGAGTATAACTCTATGATCCAAGCTTTCATAAAAGAGGATGTGAACAATAACTTCTGAAGACTCTACTTGCTGAAACTTCCTCGTGGCTTAAAAGTAATTAGGCAGATATTCCAAAAAGTCTGAGCCCCCAAATTTAGGTTCCTTAGTTAGGTGCCGATTTTCAGTTGAACTTAGTGTCCTAAGTTTAAAGTTTAAAATTAGGTAACTAAAACTTAGAGCCAAGATTTAGGGCAATTATTCATGTGCCTTACATAGAAACATAGAAACATAGAAATGACGGCAGAAGAAGACCAAATGGCCCATCCAGTCTGCCCAGCAAGCTTCACACATTTTTTCTCATACTTATCTGTTTCTCTTAGCTCTTGGTTCTATTTCCCTTCCACCCCAAGCTTTAATGTAGAGAGCAGTGATGGAGCTGCATCCAAGTGAAATATCTAGCTTGATTAGTTAGGGGTAGTAGCCGCCGCAATAAGCAAGCTACACCCATGCTTATTTGTTTTACCCAGCCTATGTTATACAGCCCTTATTGGTTGTTTTTCTTCTCCCCTGCCGTTGAAGCAGGGAGCTATGCTGGATATATATAAATATATATATATAAAAATGTTAAATAAATAAATAAATAAATATGTGTGAAGTATCAGTCTTCTCCCATGCTGTTGAAGCAGAGAGCCATGCTGGATGTGCATCGAAAGTGAAGTATCAGGCACATTTGGTTTGGGGTAGTAACCGCCGTAACAAGCCAGCTACTCCCCGCTTTGTGAGTGCGAACCCTCTTCTTCTCCCCTGCCGTTGAAGCAGAGAGCTCTGCTGAATGTGTGAAGTATCAGTTTTTCTTCTCCCCTGCCGTTGAATCAGAGAACTATGCTGTATATGCATTGAAAGTGAAGTATCAGACTTATTTGATTTGGGGTAGTAACTGCCGTAACAAGCCAGCTACTCCCCTCTTTGTGAGTGTGAATCCTTTTTTCCACATTTCCTCTTGCTGTTGAAGCTTAGAGCGATGTTGGAGTCACAGTAAGCATGTGTATGTTTATTTAATAAGGGTATTGACTCCAGGCAGTAGCCGTCATTCTGGCGAGTCACCCACTCTTCATTGGCGGCCTCTTCATTGGCGGCCTCTTCATTGGCGGCCTTGATTTATGCTCCTAAGTTAGGAGCCTTGTTCTGAAATTCAGGCCCAGAGATACTCACTTTTTAGAATCACAAATTTAGGAGCTTTGTGAAACTAGCAGCCTAAACTTAGAGACTCAACCCTAGTACATTTTCAAAGGAAGGCCATTTTAGGAGCCTAATTCCAAAAGTTAGGATCCTAACTAAACCCTTTGAAAATCAGCCTTTAGATGCCTTCCTTAAAAGAGAGTGACTGTGGGTGTGTTTTTGGGAATCCCACCCGACCCATTCTCAGTTTTTCTTATGTAGATTGCTTTCAGGAGCAAAGATTAAATTTGAACAAAGTTCACCAATTAAATAAATGAGGTCTTCAATTCAACTTCACCTATTAAGCTAACTTGAGAAATTAAATCTTTTTCCCTGATTCTCCCCAAAGACTTATTTGTCTTGTCATTTCTGTCTGAATTTAATTATAAGCTCTATAGGGCAGGGACTTTTATTTGTATCTGCAGAGCACCACGCACCTTGTGGCACTAAGGAAATGTTTAGTAATAGTACTTAATTCAAGTTGTAAATAAACAAAACGAAGTCATCAGTACACAATGACAATATGTAAAAAAGTAATGCTTCCTGAATTTGCCCCAGTGGGTAGCACCTGGGTGGTTCCAATATGCATTTCCCAAGATTAAAAAAAATGCATTACTTGGGGTCGTAAGGTGCCATGGATGACCTAAAGTAGGATCTGATTGGTTCAGTTTTCTTGCTAGGTTGAAAGAATCTTCCAAAGATGCAGTAAAAACAAAGAGAGACAGGGAAATGAAGGAAAATCAGAGTCATCCAGGAAATTAGAGGGACTTCTAGCAGCTAAAACAAATGATATGTTATTCCAGCCCACTGCCCACAGATCTCCATTCAGAGGCATTTCTTCAGCACTTTTTCCTACTCTTTTCTAATCAGACTTCTTACCAGGCAGTGGCTTGCAGGAGAGAAAATGAAAGACCTGGGAGCTGAGGCCTAGCCCTAACAGGGACTGGAGTGGGATGCCGAGACCTCAGACATGTTCTAAAGCAGAAATCACAAAGGAGAAATAACAAATCTCCAGATTCAGGGAGCACAGTCTCCTGGCAAGGAACTTCTAACTCATTCAAAAGGATAACGAAAAAAAACCCCCAAAATGTAAAAATTCTTTGCTCTTTTCCCATAAACTAAGCATAGACAAACAATGGGATTATAATTTTAGGCAACCTGAGCTTTTATAAAAGAACAAACTTTACTGTTTACTCCTTAGTCTGGGACTAAGATCAATGTGTGGAAAGAGGCAAAGAAATGGTTGAAATATTAAACAAATACTTCAGTTCGTTGTCCACTAAAGAAGACCCCCGGAGAAGGACTGTCGCTAGTTGACAAGACTGTGGATGGGGGTGGAGTAGATGAAACTCCATTTACATAAAATAATGTATGGGAAGATCTAGGAAAACTGAAAGTGGACAAGGCCATGGGGCCGGAGGAGGTACATCCCAGGATACTGAGGGAGCTCAGAGAGGTGCTGGCAGGTCCACTGAAGGACCTGTTTAATAGATCCCTAGAAACAGGAGTGGTGCCGCAAGATTGGAGAAGAGCGGTGGTGGTCCTGCTTCACAAGAGTGAATGCAGAGAAGAAGTGAGGTTAGCCTCACCTCGGTGGTGGGAAAATTAATGGAGATCCAGTGGGTTGCTCGACCCGATGCAGCAT
Organism: Rhinatrema bivittatum; assembly: GCF_901001135.1. NCBI lineage: Eukaryota > Metazoa > Chordata > Amphibia > Gymnophiona > Rhinatrematidae > Rhinatrema > Rhinatrema bivittatum. Next base: position 797,503,374 of record NC_042616.1, on the reverse strand, counting down.
GGATTCACCAGGAGAAGGTCCTGTCAGACAAATCTGATTGATTTTTTGATTGGGTGACTAGAGAATTGGATCAGGGAAGAACACTGGATGTGATTTACTTGGATTTTAGTAAAGCTTTTGATATGGTCCAACATAGAAGACTCATGAACAAAATGAAAAGCTTGGGAGTGGGTGCCAAGGTAGTAGAGTAGATTGCAAACTGGTTGACTGACAGGAAACAGTGTGTAATGGTAAATGGAACTTACTCTGAAGAAAGAACAGAGTTAAGTGGAGTGCCACAGGGATCGGCTTTGGGACCAGTTCTGTTCAATATCTTTGTGAGTGACCTGGCGAAAGAGATAGGAAGTAAAGTTTGTCTATTTGCAGAAGATACTAAGATCTGCAACAGAGTAGACACACTAGAAGGAGTAGAGAGAATGAAAAGTGATTCACCTGAAGAGTGGTCAAAGATTGGGCAGCTGGGATTCAATGCCTAGAAGTGCAGAGTTGTGCATCTGGGGTGCAGCAATCCAAAAGAGCATGGACTGGGAGAAGGACCATGGTGTTGTAGTGTCTGATGATCTGAAGGTGGCAAAGCAATGTGACAAGGCAATAACTAAAGCCAGAAGAATGTTGGGCTGCAATCAGAGAGAGGAATAACCAGTAAGAAAAAAGGAGGTGATAATAATGCCCTTGTACAGCTCCTTGATAAGGACACCCTGGAGTATTGCATTCTATACTGGTGCCCGTATCTCAAAAATGATAAAGAAAGCATAGAGGCAGTCCAAAGAAGAGCGACCAAAATGATGAAGGGTCAGCATTGGAAGACTTATGAGGAGAGGCTGAAGGATCTGAATATGTATCCCTAGAAGAGAGGAGTTGCAGGGGAGATATGATACAGACCTTCCGATACCTGAAAGGTTTTAATGATGCACAATCATCAAACCTTTTCCATTGCAAAGAAATCAATAGAACTAGAAGTCATGAAGTGAAGCTCCAGGGAGGACGACTCAGAAACAATGTCAGGAAATATGTCTTCCTGGAGAGGGTGGTGAGTGCCTGGAATGCCCTTCTGGAGGAGGTGGTGAAGTCGAAAACAGTGAAGGAATTCAAAGGGGCATGGGATAAACACTGTGGACCCCTAAAGGCTAGAGGATGGGAATAAAGATGTTAAGACTCTGGCTGCTGTGCAGCATCCTTACCACCTCTCTCCCCTGCCTGGCCCAGCCTTCCTTGCCTGCCTATCCTATACCCAGACTCCAGTATTCAATCCCACCTAGCCTATGTCTCTGTGCTTTGGCACTGAGTTCCTTTGGACTCCTTGCTCTAGCCACCCATTTCTTGCCTTGCCTTTTGTGTGATGAGTGTGATTGTGGATGGAGTATTATGAATGATTAGGTGTGTATTTAAAGTGTTAGTTATTTTTGTACTTGTTATATTTGAAGTAACATTTAATATGCATTGGTAAAACATGTATTTAATGATGATGTGTTAATAATTAAAAATAATTATGTTTTGGAGAAATAAAGAAGCTTATGTTTATAGCCTGCCTATCCTATACCCAGACTCCAGTATTTAACTCCACTTAGCCCATGCCTCATTGCTTTGGCATCGAGATCTTTTGTGGTCCCTGCTCTAGCCACCCATTTCTTGCCTTGCCTTTTGTGCCTATGGACCTTCTGTTTCCCTGCTTGCCTTGTTCTGTGGCCTACAGGCCTTCTGGTTCCTGGCTTGCCTTCCTCTGTTGATGACGGGCCTTCTGGTTCCCTGCTTGCCTTGCCTTGTGACCTATGGGCCTTCTGGTTCCCTGCTTGCCTTCCTCTGTTGCCGACGGGCCTTCTGGTTCCCTGCTTGCCTTGCCTTGTGACCTATGGGCCTTCTGGTTCCCTGCTTGCCTTGCCTTGTGGCCGACGGGCCTTCTGGTTCTCTGCTTGCTTTTCTCTGTGGCCGACGGGCCTTCTGGTTCCCTGCTTGCCTTGCCTTGACTTTTTTCCTAAACACCTGAAATGCTTTTTTCTCATACAGTCGCTGTGACTGGCTTTACTTCTGCCAGTCAGATTAGTCCAGGACTTTTCCTTTTTTTTTTGTCTCCATGTGTCCGTAGTAATCAGGACTACAAGCCCCTGCATGCAATGGGGTAAAACCTGGACTGGATCTGACTGGCTAGCAGAAAATAGACTTGGTTGGCAAGGCTGGTATTGCAGGAATTAAAATCCAGTCCAGCAGTTTACATCACAGTGCACCTTCTGTAACACCAACCAGAGGGGCCCATCTACAAAGAGGCATTAACCTAGTGCCTAATGTACTAAGGCTTATAGTACATGTAATCTGCCTGTGCCTACCACACAGGCAAATGAGTTAAAACAGATTATCTGGTATTTAGGAAAAAGTTGAAAGCTTTATTAGTTATACAGGCGTTGGGATAAGGCTTGAACCTTTAATCGATGTATTGATACTCTGCTAGATTTTATCTTGATTTTAATGATATATGTTGTGTATTATGGAGTCTGTGGAATATATTTTTTTTTTTAATTTATTTTTTATATACCGACATTCATCTTAATTGAGATATCACACCGGTTTACATTCAGGTACTGGAGGTATTTCTCTATCCCCAGAGGGCTTACAATCTAAGTTTTTGTACCTGAGGCAATGGAGGGTAAAGTGACTTGCCCAAGGTCACAAGGAGCGACAGCAGGACTCAAACCCTGGTCTCCTGGTTCATAGTCCACTGCTCTAACCACTAGGCTATTCTGATAAATAAAATAAAATAATGCAAATAAATAAGCAAATAATGTTGCATTTACTATCCAGCATTAATACCTGTGCGATTTTACACATGCCTCCTAACGGGAACATTAACTACATCTCCTCAAGTGTAGTTTTCTTAGTTAAGAAGGGACCCTCCCCATAATCTTAACAAAAATGGGCCAACAATTTTCTGTTTTAAACTTGTAAACCAGTTAGAGCATTTCTATTAAAGCAGTATAGAAACTGGAATAAACAAAAGTAAATTAATCCACATCTCTGGCCCCACCCCCACCCCACCCCCAACACACACACACACAACGTCAAGAATAGGCCCCTGAAACCTCACCTCCCAGCAAGACTGGACATCTGGACTCTCCCTCCTCCCCTTCCAAACCAAACCTGACATTAGTATTAGAGGGGTGGCTGGGACAACTGTATTTGTCCTCAATGGTTCCTGCAAAGTTTTGATCAGGACTGATAATGCAAGCCCTTGATAGAGAGAATTACAACAGTCTTGCAGAGATTAGAGAGAGAGCGGATGACCAATCCTGAGAGGCGTGGGGTGTTTTGGGTTGGTGAATAATCCCTCTTCCCTCTTTTAAAGGACTCTAGTCTAGAAAGCATTATTAGTTGGATGGATATCTGCCCATCACTCCTAGTTAGAGGCTAGGATGAAGGCTGGAGTGAATGCTTCTTTCATTGAAGGGGTGTTCCCTGAGATGCAACGGCAGGGTGGTGGTTATTTTTTCGGATTTTATCTGCTGCATTCAATATGGTCAGTTGCAACCTTCTAATTGACTGATGTGAAGGTGGTGGGATTCGGAAGATTTGGTTCTGAAGACTTTAGTTGCATTCCTAAAGGATTTCCACAGGTAGTTTCTCCCCCTATCCCTGCACTAACTTGAGGACAGTGTTGTCCCCATTCCTCTCCAACCTGACACTGTGTGAGATCTTAAATTAGCAGACCTAAAATGTCATGGGCCCAATATTCAATGCTGCCCAGATAAATAAATTAGCTGGATATACCCTATCTGGCTAAGATACAAGGGATATTCAGTGGCACGGCTACTTTCCAAAGTAGCATAGAAGTCACATCCCCTTGAATCTGGTCATGAGGAAGGCAAACTACGCAGCAGTCACTACCCAAAAAGGTAGAGAATACTCAAGGGAGGATTCAAAAATGCAAAAAATCCCTCTCACTGAAGGAAAAGATGGAGAATCACTTTAGTGATAGGCAAAGCGGGGTCCCTCAAAGAAAGGAGATTTGGATACAAAGGAGTCAAGATAGATCCCTGTAGTAACCTAAAGGGGTAACTAGACACAAGGGAGGCGCCTGTATGTTTTTAAATTATGTGAATGTAAATTTGCTTTATGGACTGGCTTTATTTCAAGATTTTTTGGGAGTATTATAATAGTCCTAAAGATCCTGAATCAACTTTTCTTCTCCTGCTGGAAAAATGCCAAATTTCCAGGTTTGTTTGCTAATAAGATTTGAAGTAGGCGTAAACTAATCCACTCCAAACACACGACAGCTTGCAGAGACCTTTGAGGATTTTTGGTGATCTTGTGGTACACAATGTTAGCGTTTCATGACTTTGCTCGCTCACATGGGTGGGTGGGTGGGTGGACAGGCTCATGGAGATTGTTTGGATTGTGTGGGGGTCATCAATTTTTCTTGTATTCTTTCACCAAACTTTGATTTCCTTCCACTGATGAGTACATTTCAGGTCTCATGAGTTGGCCTTAGTCAAATTCTGCACCATGTAGGGGCCATCCCTATGCAATGGGCGGGGCAAAAAGGTGTTGCATGGTCTGCCTCTTGCCACAATTACAGGTCTCAGGTCTGATACACTATCTCTGTTTTTGTCTTGTTAATTCTTGACCTTCCAACTTTGCTACAGAAGGAATTTAGGGCCTTCCACAAGGTCCATTCTTCCTCTGTCCCCTGCAGGAAGCTGCTCATTCACTCTGATACCCATGCGCTCATCCCAGTGACAAGATCTCCAAGCCATGCTTTCCTCTTCTCCTCATGCTGAATCTCACTCAGGAGAGACCAGCCCTCTGCTTCCTGATCCCCCGGGCAGCACGCAGAGAACAAGAGAAGCCTCCAGCAGACACAGCAAAGAGGGATCATTTTTTGGAACATTAGGAGAGGCTGAGTAGAGATCATTGGAAAGTGAGAAGCTGGGGATGAGAGGGGGATCACTGGGGGGAATGTATGCCTGCATGTGAAAGAGAGGGGAACAAGGAAGGTTAGGGGGTGGTATTTATGTGCGTGAGAGAGAAGAGATTGATGTCAAGTGTGTGTGTATGTGTTTGTCATATTGGATGGGATGTTAAAGAGGGGAGGCAAGGAGAAGCAGGAATAAAGCATGGCAGGAATTCCTACTGCCTCTCCTCCTCTCCCACTGCACTTCAAATCCTCCCTCCATTGATCTCAGATTCTATCTCCTAAATCCTGGAATCTCTCTTCCTTCCTTCCTATCTCTCCTTTCTTTCCAGGTTCTGGAATCAATCTACTCCCCAACCCTTCCTGCTTCCTCCTACCCTTTCCTGATCCAAGAAACACCCTCTCCCTCATTCCTCTTCCCCATCTCAGATTTTTTGATTTTCCCAATCCTCCCCATCTCTAGTCCTCTTTCCTTCTCACACTCATCCTCTTTCTTCTCATCCCATTCCTGATCCTCCTCCCTTCCTCTCCCAATCCATGAGGCCTCCTCCCTGTACTGATACTTGAGATCATTTTCTTCACCCAATAAAAATAAAATAAATTATACTAATCATTCTAGTGTAAAACGACTATATTTTTTAATGTAATATAAAAGATGGAAATGTTTGCCAATTTGCTTTAATTTTTTTGTGTGTGTCTGAATTAGAATATAGAGAAAGAGAATGTGAGGACATTTCAGTGTAATGTGTTAGAGAAAAAGCAAGCTTCCATGCAAAATGGATGCTGTCAAGTGATATATGAATAAGCTCTGTTTAAAATAAATAATTATAATTACATATAAAAAACTGCTTTTGCCTAAATACACAGCAGATACAGCTAGTAAATTGCTTAAGCATAATGGCCATGGAAGTGCTGAATATTGTTCCTAGAAACAGTTACAGTTGTAGTATGTGAAAATAGATAAGCTGAAGAAAGATAGCAAAGACTTACTAGTAAGCAGCAAAGATACAAATGTAACAGAAAAGTGCTTTAAACATATTACCTTGAAACACTTATGTAGATGAGATGTATGCGCCTTCTTATTTGGTCAAATTTTGCATAGCCCTTGCAGCCAAGAGATAAGCCAGCTTTTATAACAGAAATCTTCATTTACCAGAAAATGAGGAATTAGCAGAACTACATTTTGCATTAGTAAAATGTAAAGACTCTCAACATGTAGCCCCGGGACCCCTGTCCTTCCAGATTTGGGGGAATTGGTTCAGTTGCAAACAACAGAAAACAGGTCTGTATCTGTGCCAATAAGATCCCTTTCGTACAATATTTAAGGAAGCTGAGCACAGCATAAAAAATGGTACAGATGACAAACAAGATCCTGCCTGACCCCCAGTGCAGTGTCCTCATGAACTAGGAAAGAGAGAGACTTCGTTCCTCTTCTCAGTGGGACCATTAAAACTAGGGATGTGCATTCATTTTGCGACAAAATAGGAAATAGAGACGATATACCCTATTTTGTCATGTTTCAGGGGGGCGACGAAACGATAAGAAAACCCACAAAATTTCGTGTGGTTTTCTTATCATTTTTGGGGAGGGGAGAAAGGGCACATTAAAAAAAAAAAAAAAAACCTCAAATCCACCCCAACCCTTCAAATTTAATTAATTGCAACCCCTCACCTTCCCGACCCCCCAAGACTTGCCTGACCCCCCTTCCCCCAAGTCTTATCGAAAGTCCCTGGGGGTCCCGGGAGTTATCTCCCTCTCTTGGGCTGTTGGCTGCCACTAATCAAAATGGCACCAATGGCCTTTTACCCTTACCATGTGACAGGGCTATCGGTGCCATTGGCTGGCCTCTGTCACATAGTAGGAGCAATGGATGGCCGGCACCATCTTAAAAATGGCGCGGGTCAATGGCCGATCAATGGCACCGATAGCCCTGTCACACGGTAAGGGCAAAGGGCCATCGGTGCCATTTTGAATAGTGGCAGCTGATAGCCCGAGAGGGGGAGATTGCTCCCGGGACCCAGCTGGACCACCAGGGACTTTTGGTAAGTCTTGGGGTGGGGGGGGGGCAAGTCTTGGGGGGTCGGGAGGGTGGGGGGTTGCAATTAATTACATTTGAAGGATTGGGGTGGGTTTGTTTTTTTTAATCTGAAGGGTTGGAGCAGGTTTCAGGTATCGTTTCGGCGGGGGGGGGGGGGGGGGGGGGGGGGGAGGGCAGATGAAATAAAATCAGCCCAAAGCGCGTGAAAACGAAATTTCCCACGAAGGCCGAACCAAAAGTTTTGGCCGAATCACAGCTGCTGTATCTAATTGAAGAGGACCTTTCAGAGGACTAGGGCTAGTCTCACCAACACCTTGACTCATCTAAACTTACCTGAAGTCACCTTACCTGATCACTCACCTGATTGCTTGCAGAAGGCAGAAGCAACCACCGAAGACATATCCTTATAAATAAATACTATTTCTTCATTTTGTTTCTCTGTTTCTCTCTTTTTCTCTCTTTAGGCCATGATTGTAAGTGGTCCTGTATAATCAATACGCTTATGAGCATATTGCTTTTGCTTATATTGCATTTATTATAACCATTGCTTTTACCAAAATACATATATATACACATTTATATATATATATATATATATATCTGTATTATTATGTATGTATCTTATTCCCATTGAGCAACAAAAGGGTAAAGATAAAAATATTATTACTAAAATACTAATGCGTAAGGATAGCTAGCCCCACTTAAAATGGATGCTGTCAAGTGACAAATATGAATCTGCTGTGCTTAAATGAAAAGAAAATATTACGGTGCATACATCAGATCGCATTGCATTATATATTAGGGATGTGAATCGTGTGATCGATCGTCTTAATGATCGATTTTGGCTGGGGGGGAGGGAAATCTGATTGTCATGTTTTTTTTTTGTTAAAAAATCGTCAAATCGTAAATCGGCGGGAAAACCGGCACACCAAAACAACCCTAAAACCTACCCCAACCCTTTAAAACAAATCCCCCACCCTCCAGAACCCCCCTAAAATGTTTTAAATTACCTGGGGTCCAGTGGGGGGGGCGGGGTCCCGGCGTGATCTCCCGCTCTCGGGCCATGGCTGCGTTAATAGAAATGGCGCCAGTGGCCCTTTGCCCTTACCATATGACAGGGCAAAGGTAGCGCCGGAGCCATTTTGGTTCCTGTCACCTGATGTCACGAGTGCAGGAGATCACTCCCGGACCCCCGCTGGACCCCCAGGGACTTTTGGCAAGCTTGGGGGGGCCTCCTGACCCCCACAAGACTTGCCAAAAGTCCAGAGGGGGTCCGGGAGCGACCTCCTGCACTCGGGCCATATTGCCAATATTCAAAATGGCGCCGGCGCTACCTTTGCCCTCACTATGTCATACGTCATATGTCCCCCTCCCCCGATTTACGATTTTTTGACGATAAATCGGGGGAATTGCTATTGTATCGCGGCTCTAACGATTTTTGACAATTTAAAATATAACTGACGATTGTTTTAAATCGTCAAAAAACGATTCACATCCCTATTATATATAGTGATGAAAATGAGACATGATAAAGCAGCTTTCCAGCTTTGCTTAGACAAACCGGAAGAGACACTATTGTATTTATTTAAAAAGCATTTATTGCCCACCCATATCAGAACTACTGTGCTAGGCAGTTTACCACATTTAAATCATACAATTAATTAATCGTAAAGCTATAGTTATGAGATGAGGAACCATCTTGCTGCCCCTCGCCCTGGGTCTCCTACAGCCTGTTTTCACCAGCCTTATTTCTCTGGGCCAGTTAATGTGGGCTGCAGGAGACAAGGCAGACTGAGTTGATGCTACAGTGGCTGTGCTGCATTGTAAATGGCCTTTGTAATTCTGCAGCTTTCTGCATATCATTATATTTGGACATTTAAGGTGTACCACGTGCATTAGGCAGGCAGGTAATATATATTATCTTGCCAATTCTAATTATGGGCTAGTACAGAGACCTCTTAGTCATCACAGGCATTTGTTGTCTGTTGTCATGAAGTCCAACCCCCTGCAATACTCCCTCTTCAGCGGGAGACTTCTAAAAGCCCACTCCAACCTCAATCAAACAAAAGTCCTTTGCTAGAGGTATTATTAAGCCCCTAAAATCTACACTAAGTAAGAGGACACACTCATCCTAACATAGAGGACAGCATTTTTTTAATTTCTCATGAGCCCTTGTATCACAAACAGGCCGATACAGTACAGTGCGCTCCGGCGCACTGTTAACCCGCGTTTGGACACGCATTTTCGACACACTAGCTTTACCCCTTATTCAGTAAGGGATAAAAGCACGTCGAAAACACGCGTCCATTCCCCCCCCCCTCCGAAACTAATAGCGCCCACAATATGCAAATGCATGCTGATGGCCCTATTAGTTGTTCCCGTGCGATTCAGTAAGTAAAATGTGCAGCCAAGCCGCACATTTTACTTTCAGAAATTAGCGCCCTCTCAAAGGTAGGCGCTAATTCTGCCGGCGCCGGGGAAGTGTACAGAAAGGCAGTAAAAACTGCTTTTCTGTACACCCTCCGACTTAATGTCATGGCGATATTAAGTCGGAGGTCCCAAAAGTTACAAATAATTTAAAAAAAAAAAATTTAAATCGGCCCGTGCCTTGCGGGTTGAAAACCGGATGCTCAATTTTGCCGGCGTCCGGTTTCCGAACCCGTGGCTGTCACTGTCAGTGGGTTTGAGAACCGACGCCGGCAAAATTGAGCACTGGCTGTCAAACTCGCTGACAGCGCCTCTTTTTACCGTGGGCCCTAATTTGAATATTTTTTTTTACTGAATCGCGCGCACAGGAGAGTGGCCTGTGCGTTCTCCGCGAGGGTGGGCGCGCAACCGGTGCAAACAAAAGTACGCCGGATTTTAAAAGGTACACGCGTAGCCACGCGTAGCTTTTAAAATCTGGGGTCGTGTCCGGGGCATGGCGGCGGTCCGTGGGAGGGGATGCGTGCACCGAGCCGCGCAGCCTGCCTCCATTCCTTCCGAGGCCGCTCCGGAGCAGCCTAGGAGGGAACTTTTTTTTTGTCCCCCACCCCCAACCTTTCCCTCCCTTCCCCTATCTAACCCACCCCCCAGCCCTAACTAAATCCCCCTCCCCTACCTTATTTGTTGAGTTACGCCTGCCTCTGGCAGGCGTAACTTGCACGCGTCGCTGGCTCCCTGCCCTGGCAGAGGCCGCTGTGCCGGAGCACTCGCCCCAGGACCACCGTCACGCCTCCGGCCCCTCCCACGGACCGCCGCCATGCCCTGGACACGCCCCCGGAACGCCGCTTCACCCCTGACACACCCCTGACACTCCCCGACACGACCCCCAAACAAAGCCCCGGGACTTACGCACGTCCCGGGGCTTTGTGCGCGCCGGCGGCCTATGCAGAATAAGCACACCGGCGCACAGGGCTTTTAAAATCTACCCCTTAGGGAATAGCCACTGCTATTAATTGCATCAGTCGCATGGGATCTTCTTAGTTTTTTGGTACTTGCCAGGTTCTTGTGGCCTGGATTGGCCACTGTTGAAAACAGGATGCTGGACTTGATGGACCCTTGGTCTGACCCAGCATGGCATGTTCTTATGTTCTTATGTTCTTAAGTTCATCCGAACCTGCTTTTCTGACCTGATGCTTTCCTGTAATAGTGAAGTAGAAAGAAAACCTTTCTTCCAGAGGATGTCTGAAGGTCGACAAGGAGAGGCACCATCCAAAGACACAAATCGCATTACACGGATAAAATTTATCATTTAGATGATGCAATTTGCAACATTATAATAGGATGTCATGCTTTCCTCTAACAGGGAGAATGCCTCCTGCAAGAAGCCAGCAAGGCACCTGGCAACTCTACAATTAATTCATGTCCGACCATGTGTAACTAAATGCCATGGGGGTTTTCTTCCTACTGTTCTTGGCAGTAAACTTATCTCTTTTCTACAGAACTGCAGTAAGAAGCATGTACAGATCATATCACTGCAAAAGTCCAAGAGTAATTCTCGCAAGCTCAATAAGGCTTGGCCTGTCTTTAGATTCTAGACTTCTGTCCTCTGTCCAGTTCCAGCTTCTGGACTTCTGTCCTCTGTCCAGTTTCGGCTCTGTCCAGTTCTGGCTTCTTGGCTTGGGTAATTACTAGAGTGGAAATAAAGGCTAAACTCCTCCAGCACATAGCTACTAATCAAATAAATGAAACCAAAATATAAATAAGGATGGTATTTTGTAACAGCTCATGCCAATTTTAAATCAAATTGGAGTGTAGGTTACACTGATTTTCAAAGAGTATGCAGGCACATCCTTTTCCTTTGAAAATGACTCCACCAAAACTACTCACACACATAGTTTCCCCTGCTAATCTTTGTGCATACATTTGAAAATGCAAAACATATGCATAAGTACTACCCCCTCCACCACAGGAACATCTCTGCTCACTGGGATAAACGTACATACATACAGGCAATACATATATAAATTTATCCGCATATCGGGCAGGCAATTTTATAAAAAGCCATTTCCATGGGTAAAACCCTGCAGAAATGCCTTTAAAAATGACCCTCCCTGAACATAAGTAAAGTGGAAAGATCCCATCTAACATAGGAACATAGTAGTGATGGCAGATAAAAACTGGCAATTTGCTTATTTTAGTAACTGCAGGTTACCCCCATGCATTCTGTTAAGGGTAGTAAATGCCACTCCGTGCAGATTACCCCCATGCATGCTCTTAAGGGTAGTAACTGCCGCTCCATGTCGGTTACACCCATGTGTTCTAATAAGGGTATTAACTGCCGCTCTGTGCAGTTTACCCCCATGAGTTCGGTTAAGTAGTAACTGCCGCTCCATGTCAGTTACACCCATGTGCTCTAATAAGGGTAGTAACTGCTGCTCCATGTCGGTTACCCCCATGTGTTCTAATAAAGGTAGTAACTGCCGCTCCTTGTCGGTTACACCCATGTGTTCTAATAAGGGTAGTAACTGCCGCTCCATGTCGGTTACACCCATGTGTTCTAATAAGGGTAGTAACTGCCGCTCCATGTCGGTTACCCCCATGTGTTCTAATAAGGGTAGTAACTGCCGCTCCATGTCGGTTACCCCCATGTGTTCTAATAAGGGTAATAACTGCCGCTCCATGTCGGTTACCCCCATGTGTTCTAATAAGGGTAGTAACTGCCGCTCCATGTCGGTTACCGCCATGTGTTCTAATAAGGGTAGTAACTGCCACTCCATGTCGGTTACCCCCATGTGTTCTAATAAGGGTAGTAACTGCTGCTCCATGTCGGTAACCCCCATGTGTTCTAATAAGGGTAGTAACTGCCGCTCTGTGCAGTTTACTCTATGCGTTCTGTTAAAGATAGTATCTCTTATTTATTTATTTAATTTATTTATTTAAAATTTTTATCTACCGACGTTCATCCGGGATATCACATCGGTTTACAGTGTAACTGAAACAGGCGCCTGGGATGGCGGTTTACATCGAACAGATATAACGAATTTAACATAAGAACAAATGAGGAGGGGGAAAAGAGGAGGGAAATAATTAAACAAAACTTATGAGCAAAATTTACAAATATATATAGAGTATATATATATTGTTCCATGCAGGTTACTCCCGTGAAGGTTAACCCCCCCCCCCCCCCCCCACATACCTTTGTTTATGCTTTTATGGATCCGCAGTGTTTGTCCCATGCATTTTTCAATTCATTAACTGTTCACATCTTCACCATCTCTTCTGGGAGTGCATTCCAGGCATCCACCAATCTCTCCATGAAAAAATATTTCCTGATATTGATTCTGAGGCTTCTTCCCTTGGAGTTTTATATCATGACCCCTAATTCTACTGTTTCCTTTCCAGCAGAAAAAGTTTAAAGTTTGTGCATCATGTTATACTTTGTAGGGTTTGGGTGGACCCTTGGACACTGTGGCAGCTGATCACGCCCATGGGGGGAAGTCCCGTGAGGGGTCACAGGTCAGGCACAGTTCTGGACACACAAACACAGATTATATCTTTTATTAGACAGTTTGCGAAGCCACCACAGGTGGCAGTATTGAGTAGAAGATGGAGCTTGGCTGGGCTTGTATTCCCCAGGGCGCTGGAACAGCAGCTTCTCCGGTAGCAGTGCTTTAGGAAGAAGAACTGAGAAAATGAGTCCCCAGTATGGAGAAGCCCCGAGATAGGGAGAACTGGCCCTCGAGGAGCGAGTACCAGATCCCTGGGAGCAGAGACTCGTTGGCAAGTAGTCACGCAGCAGTTCTCCATAGAAGATGGTAGTGGTGCTGGAACGGAGGCAGGCCCTCGAGGTTCCAGGGAGGGAACCAGGTTCCAGGGAGATAGCTCTGAGGAATGGATGATAGTAGTACTCACAGATAGTGTCTGTAGTGAATTCTTCCAAGTAGAAGAGGAGATGGACACAGGCAGTGAATCAGGGAACATGGGCCCTCGAGGAGCGAGTACAGGTTCCTGATAGCGACCTGAAAGAAGCAGAGAAGCCCCCGAGGAGCGGGTACCCCGTTAACAGCAAAGAGTCCAAATAGAAGTTGGAGGCAGAGTAGCTGGGTACGGAGAGCGAATCCCATTCATAGGAAATCCCTTGTTAACTCAAAGACTGGCAATAAACAATAGGCTTAAATATCTGGGCAGCATGACGTCATCATAGGGAGACGCCCCTGAGGTTCGCGCCATAGAGGAAATAAGAATGACGGCTGCGCGGTGCGCGCGCCCTAATGTACCTGAGGAGCATGGCGGAAGGCAGCGCCCAAGCCGGTCCGGGGACGCCAGAGAGGACGGCAGGCAGATGCCGCAGCAGCCAGACGTCCACAAGGAGCAGGAGGAGTCGCAGAAAAAGAAAGGTAGGCGGAGTGAAGCCGTCAGGCAGCGACGGTTGCAACACATCATTAATATCTATCAGTTATCTGAAGGTCTGTATCATGTTTCCCCTGCACCTCCTTTCCTCCAGAGTGTACATATTTAGATCCTTCAGTCTCTTCTCCTAAATCTTCCAATACACCATTTTTTTTTCAATTTAATCTTTATTAATTTTTTCAATGATTACATCATGAAAAACATTTATAAATATGTACTCCAATATTTCAAAGAAAACATTTTTACACTCCAAATACAAATGTATTAATTGGTGTACATAAAACATAATTGGGGAAGAATTTTACCATATATTTTAAGGAAAATGAATATCTATGGGTCCCACACAAATTACTTGAGACCACCTCTAGATATTACATAAACAATAAATGGAGATAGGAGATTCTAATTCTCTTAAGGACCCTTTACCTATAATATTTCAACTTCAGGTACCGATTTATCTAACAAAAATGTCTCTAAATGAACTGGGTCAGTAAACCCAAACTTTTTCCCCCTATAATTTATATAACATAAACACGGGAATTTTAGAAAGAAATTTCCCCCCAGAGCCACCACACGATGTTTTAATGCAAGGAAGGTTTTCCTCCTTGCTTGGGTGGGTCTGGCAAGATCCGGGAGAAATTTGGATCTTGGATCCACAAAAAGAGACATCCTTATAGGAAAATTTTTTTCTGAATAGCTTATCTTTGTCCTGTTCTGACAAAAAAGAAATAAAGAGAGTAGTTCTTTTCTCAATTATGACCCTACACCATTTTTGCCACCTTCCTCTGAATCATTTCCTTCTGTCTCTATTAGGGATGTGAATCGTTTTTTGACGATTTAAAATATCGTCCGATATATTTTAAATCGTCAAAAATCGTTAGGGCCACGATACAATACCAATTCCTCCGATTTATCATTAAAAAATCGTAAATCGGGGGAAGGGGGAGGGCAGAAAAACCGGCACACTAGAACCCCCTAAAACCCACCCCCGACCCTTTAAATTAAATCCCCCACCCTCCCGAACCCCCCCCCCAAATGCTTTAAATTACCTGGGGATCCAGCGGTGGTCCAGAATGGCGGCGGTCCAGAACGGCCCCCTCAATTGAATCCTTTTGTCTTCAGCCGGCGCCATTTTTCAAAATGGCCACCGCAAAATGGCAGCGGCCATAGACAAAAACGATTCGATGCAGGAGGTCGTTCCGGACCCCCGCTGGACTTTTGGCAAGTTTTGTGGGGGTCAGGAGGCCCCCCCAAGCTGGCCAAAAGTTTCTGGGAGTCCAGCGGGGTTCAGGAAGCGATTTCTTGCCACGAATCGTTTTCCGTACGGAAAATGGCGCCGGCAGGAGATCGACTGCAGGAGGTCGTTCAGCGGCGGTCTGAACGACCTTTTCAAACAGTAATAAGAAAACCTTTTCAAAAAGACCTTTTCAAAAAGTAATAAGAAAACAAAACTAATTAGTCTCTTTTTGAGACTAATTAGTTTTGTTTTCTTATTACTTAGATCGAGTATTCTGATTTGTTCCATGTAAATGGCCATGTTAACTGTTCCTTGTAAACTGTTCCATGTAAACTGCCACCCGGCAGTAATTATTACTGTTCTCTGTGAACCGGAGCGATATGTATTGTATACAGGAGCTCTGGTATATAAAAAAACCATAAATAAATAAATAAATAAATAAATAAAATAAAATACGCTGGGTGAGGCCTTACAAGGATCTGTACAAGTGCATTATCACCTCCTTTTTCCTGCTGGTTGTTACTCTCTCTATGCAGTCCAGCATTTTTCTGGCTTTAGTTACCACATTGCTTTGCCACCTTCAAATCACCAGACATTTTTAAAATGTTTTCAATTGAAAACATTAAAAGTATTGCATTAATAAGTGCAGTATCCTAGAGTCCAAATGCACATTTGTAAAAGTTGAGAGCCACAAGAGTATCTTAAAATGCAGCATGCTTAAGAAAGAGATACAAGATGGAAGGGTTACAAGACTCAAGAGAAACCACTAGCAGAATAATTCTGAGGAAAAATTGCAGTGTTGCTGCAGGAGGGGATGATTAGAACTTGGCTCCTGCTGCAGTTCTTTAGCTTTTCACTTGGTCTTCATCGACATAACAAGAGTCATGTGCAATAGCAAATATTATTCACACAAAGGGAGGTTCATTACATAATCCAACAAAATAGACACATTTAGGGCTAGGGATGTGAATCATTTTTGAACGATTAAAATTATCGTCAGATAATTTTAAAATCGTCCCAAATCGTCAGAGTGCACGATACAATACAAATGCCCCCGATTTATCGTCATAAATCGTCCTAAATCGTTAAATAGGGCATGGGAATTATTTGGGGGAGGGCGGGGAAACCGGCACACCAAAACAACCCCTAAACCCACCCCGACCCTTTAAAACCAATTCCTTACCCTCCCCCACCCTCCCGAACCCCCCCAAAATGTTAAATTACCTGGTGGTCGAGTGGGGGGGGTCCCGGCACGATCTCCCGCTCTTGGGCCATCGGCGCCATTTTGGCTGCCACTAATTAAAATGGCGTTGATGGCCCGATAAAAAAAAACCCACCCGACCCTTTAAATCGACCCTCCACCCTCCCGACCCCCCCAAAACCTTTGAAAATTACCTGGTGGTCCAGGGGGCCCCTATTATACTATACTCTATAATAGGGGCTGATGAGTAAAGATGGCCGGCGCCATCTTTAAAGATGGCGCCGGCCATCCAGTGCTCCTACCATGTGACAGGGGCCGGCCAATGGCACGGATACCCTGTCACATGGTAAGGGCAAAGGGGCATTGGCGCCATTTTTTTTTAGCGCAGCTGATGCCTGGGAACGGGAAATCGCTCCCCGAGGCCCCCCTGGACCACCAGGTAATTTTAAAAGGTTTTGGGGGTGTCAGGAGGGTGGGGGGTCGATTTAAAGTGTCGGGTGGGGTTTTTTTTAGCGGCACGGGCCTCCCTAAAAAAACAAATTAGCAATGTGAATTGGAATCGGAAACGATTCCAATTCACATATCTTATCGATCAGATCCCCCCCCCCCCCCAGCTGAACCTGATCGTTAAGACGATCTGGCACACGATTCACATCTCTATTTAGGGCCATATTCAAAGGGTTTACCTGGGTGACTTTTCAAAACCCGAGATGTGAATATTTCTGTCTGCTGTCTGGCGACAGCTGTGTCAAGTAACTCATTACTAACACAAAATGTAGGTAGAAAAAAAAAAGAGCCCTGTGATAGGCCCAACCTGGGCACCCATACCCAGGGTTTGGCCCTGTTCCGAGTCTGTGGGTTCCTTTAAGGCGGGAACCTGCCACTCCCCCACTGTCCTCTCTCACCCCGGTCCTAGTCTTATCCTCTGCCACCCTTTTTTCCATCTTTCATCCTCCTCTCCCACCTTTCTTTTCTTCTCCACCTTCTTTCTCCCCTTTTTCTCCTTCTGATGCTTTCCTCACCTCCCATGGCTACAGCCCCAGATGAGCGGCAGACCTATGGGTCGCCCTCAGTAATCTTCTCTCTCCAATGTCCTGCCACTAAGATCCCTTTCCATCCGTCCCAATCATGTTTAAATTCTGTCACCGTTTTGGCCTCTAAAAATCTAGGCCAAATGTTCACCATCCTCGAAGTGAAAAAAAAAAAATTTTCTTACATTCCCTCTGTTCAGTTTCATTGAATGGCCCCTTTCTTCTTGAGCTTTTCATTTTATGGAAAATGTCACCCTCTGGTCCTTTATTGAAGTCTGTTGATTGTATCATCTCTTTCCTTTCCCTCCTTTCTTCTCGAGATCTTTAGCACTATAAATCTATCTGTGTGAAGCACATGTGGGCTTTCTTTTCATCTGCCTCTACCCCTATGGAGATGCCCTTGTAACTCCCCAGAAAATCAACATTCAAGCCTCTTCCCTAATTGATCTTTTTATGTGTTGGCGGCCGGGGATGGGGAGGAGTGAGATGCGAGATTTGAAAAACAGTTTGCCTAGCTTTCGTTATAATTGTAGGTCTGCTATGTTTTTTTGTGAAACAAGATGCAGGGTGCAGCGCTGCCTCCTGCACTGCACTTAGTCAGGGGGCAATAATCTCGGAGGCTAGAATTTCACAAACCACGGGATTTCAAAGGCTGCCTGCTCCTTATTAGTTTGAAGGGGTTAAACACCACCCTTGCTGCTCTTCACAGGCCTTCCCTCTTCTGTTTTTTTCCAGCGTTTGTGCGAACCACGGCCTCACTGAGAGTCAGACAAAGGGGACGGCGTCTGAGAAGCTTTGCTCTGGAAAACAAATTCCAGAAATGTAAGCTGTTACTTCGCTGCATTGAAAGGACAAGAGGGGAAGCTGGACAGCAGCAGAATGCAGCTCAGATGTGTATGAAGCTCTGTGTCCAAGGACTGCAAGCCGCATTTAAGCAAGAAATCGCCCAAATGCATTTTGAGCTGTTCGGGGCATGAAGGTACGCAGTCGCCATTCTGTGCCGATCTGAACCTCGCAGCGATTGCCCAACCGCACATTGTTCTGTTGCCTCTTAGTTCAAAAGAAGAAAAGTTATTTGTCGGGGGGGAGGGGGGTCTGAAGCTTGAGACTACAGGTTTGAAATTGCAGCCCTGGCTTTCGACTCTCGCTCTTTCAAATGGGTTCCGGATTTTTTAATGCCAAGTCACTTTCATCTTTATTTCCTCAAATGCTTTGGAAACTCCAGTGGAAAAAGGATTTCTCTAATTCAATTGGGAGAAAGCTAAACAAGAAGTGTATGGTTTTTAGGTCGCCGTGTTTTGACAGCATTGATACTGAAGGCAGCAGGCATTAAAATAAAGATTTGAATCGTGGGGTTTCCTGTCCGTAGCTCTCTGCACTTTATGGGAAGATGCCCCTGGGTACAGTTCTGGGGAATTATACCTCCTGGAGTTATAGGCAGGGAGGACAAACCAAGGCTTCCCTCGTTCATCCTCCCCTCTCCCTCTCGCTGGCTAGAGTTAGCATTCCCAGTTTTTATTTCTCTCTCCTTCCTAGAAACTCCTTGCCTTCCATTCCTTTGGTCCCCCCCCCCCCCTTTACTTCTAGGGCAGAAGTCCCAAAGGGGTTAGGCCCCCTTAATCGTGGAGTGCTGGGTCTCATTTCCTTGCTTTTACCACCCCACCAAAAAGCTCCTATCCCAAGGCAGTCCCCAAAGACTCTCAAAGCTGTAATAAAACCACGCCGGCCTTACCTTGTTCGGCTTTCTCTGTGTCTGGGCCCGTTCCATCCATTCCTCTCTTCCCCCATCTGATGGTCACCATGACATTTTTTATGTCATCACGAATGGGGCTCTGTGCTCTTCCCCATCCTTCCAAAGCCCTGCTTCTCAGGGCCCTTCTGTGCAATTTTCCTGTTTATTTTTTTCCTCTGTGATTCTCTGGAGTCCTGTTTTGTATATCATAACAACACAGCAACATAGTAAATGCCAACAGAAAAAGACCCAAGTGGCCCTTCCAGTCCACCTAGCAAGTATTTTTTTTTTCTTTAGGGTAGTAACTGCTACTCCATACTGGTTACCCCCATGCCTGCTATTAAGGGTAAGTAATCTCCTCTCTGAACAGATTATTTCAATTAACACATGCTTTTCCTACACCCTTTTGAACTCCATGACCCTTTCGCCTTCACCAACTCTTCCGGGAGGGCATTTCATGCATCCGCCACCCTTTCATGGAGGAATATTTCCTGCCCTTTTTCCTGAGTCCATCTCTTTGGAGTATCATATCACGAACCCTACTTCTACAGCTTTCTTTCCACGGAAAAAGGATTGACTTTTGTGCATCATTAATGGCTTTAAAGTACTTAAAAGTATGTATCGTATCACCCCTATCTCTCCTCTCCTCCAAGATATACAAATTCAGGTCCTTCAGTCTCATCTCATATGGCTTTTGATACAGATCTCACACCATTTTGGTTGCCTTTCTCCGGGTTCACTTTCGTCCTTTCTCCTTTTTGAGATACAGGGTCCAGAATGGAACACAGTATTCCAGGTGACTTCTCACCAAAGATCTTTAAAGGGGCGTTATCAGGTTCCTTTTTTCTGATGGTTTTCTCTCTCTCTCTGTGCAGCCCAGTATCCCTCTTGCCTTTGTCATTGCCTTGTCACATTGCTTTGCTGCCTTCAGATTATCCTGTTCCTCTGACCTCTTTGGTTTGTTGTTGGGGAATATAGAATCTAATTATGAGAAGGGCGACCAAAATGATAAAGGGTTTGGATAGGCTCCCCTACGAGGAAAGGAGAAGAGATGGCTGATGGGGCATTTCATAGAGATCTATAAAATCATGAGAGGACCGAAACGGCTATTTACTCTTTCAGATAATACAAAGGCACTCCATGAAGTTAACAAGTAGCATATTTAAAACAAATCAGAGAAAATAATTTTTCACTCAACATACAAATAAGCTTTCATATTCATTGCTGGATGATGTGGTTAAGTCAGAAGCAATTAGGGATGTGCATTCGTTTGCAACGAAATAGGAATAAAGACGATATTTCCTATTTCGTTGCATTCCGGGGGGCTGACGAAACAATAGGAAGACCCACGAAATTTTGTGTGGTTTTCTTATCGTTTTTTGGGGGGGAGAAAGGACACATTAAAAAAAAAAAAACCAAACCCATCCCAACCCTTCAAATTTAATTAATTGCAACCCCCCATCCTCCCAAGACTTGCCCGACCCTCCCCAAGACTTGCCAAAAGTCCCTGGTGGCCCAGCGAGGTTCCGGTTGGATGGCCTGGAAATACATTGTTTTTGCAGTTTTGGGAGACATTGGCATAGAAGGATCAGCCTAGAGAGGCCTTTTTCAGGTCAGTAAGGTGGAGTGGCCCAGAGCACCTTCTTTTACAACAGTATAGGGGGTAGGGGATGGGGGCTATCAGGGCAGGCTAAATACCAGGATGTGCTGTCGTCACTCGGAGGGGAAGCCCCCGAGGTTCCCACTATGCCGTGAATAAAGACGCAGGTGGCGTGCGCGCATGCACCCTAGCAGGCCCTTAGGAGAAACATGGTGAACCCCGTCGCCGTTGCCGATCCGGGGACGCCGGAGAGAGTGGCATGAGGACGCGGTGGCAGCCATCTTCCCAAAGCTTGAGGAGAGAAAACGAAGAAAGGTGAGGCACAGAGGTCGAAGCCGTAGGGACGGACGCAACAGTAGGGATGGTCCTTACTGTTCAGTCTGGGAGGATCAGCCAGTAAGGCTTTCTATATTCAGTCCGGAGAGGGGGGTGCCCTTCAGACTTGCAGATTGGATACGTGGTTGGGGGATCTGGCGGTGGCAGATTACTAATGATAAAGACGAATATAAGAACGTAAGACGTTGCCATACTGGGTCAGACCGAGGGTGGGGGGAGGAGGTGTAGCGCTGTGGAGGGCTTTGGTGGCAGCAGCAGAGGGGAAAAGGTTGAGGGGGAACCTTACATTTTTTTTCTTTTTGTTTTGCTTTTCATTTCCTTGTTTGTTTGTTTTTTGGGGTTTTTTGTTTTTTTTTTTTTTAAATAGATGATTAAAATAAACGAAAGGAAAAAAAGAGAAAGGAAACCAAAGCAACATTAAAAAAAAAAAATGTTTAGTGCACGTCCCCGTAGAAAGCAGGGAGCTTGGACAGCAAAATCGGCTTATTTATGCTTTGTGGCCTATCAAAAAGTGCGCGTTTAAGTTTCCAGTTGCACTGCGGATTGCCTGAAGGGCGAAATGAATGCCTCCAGTGGGGCATCGGGTGGAAATACAGGCACTTCCTTCTGCCCTCGCTGGGAGACAGGATTTATCTTCTGCCCATTCTCCGGGGCATGCTCAGTTATTTCCCTCTGCTCTTTTGCTACAAGATGGGGGGGGGGGGGGGGGAGGGGGGCGCTACACACACTATAAGGGGATAATGACAGGAAGGGGAGATCAATGGGGAAGGAAAAACTGTTCATGATAAAAGACGAAGGGTAGGGCTTGGGAGACAATTTTCCAGCTCAGCTCAGTGAAATTCACCAGTTTCGATGCACCACTGTGAATTAATGTGTATGCCAAAATGTTTTGGGGTTTGTTTTTTTCCTGTAGAATTGCTTAGTCTGTTAGGTGAGATATATGTTTTCTTCTTACTCAGCCATGATTCCCCCTTTGACAGCATTTAGTCCAAAGAAAACCTGGCTATAAAACTACTCGTTAAGTCTCCAGTCAAAGTACAGTATATTATCTTAGTGCTCGTGTTCTGAGTTGCAGTTTTATCAGATTTTATTTTTGGCAATTGGATAATATTCGAGATCCATGACATCGCTTAATGCACGCAACATCATCTGTAAACTCGTTCTCTACAACGGGGAAGGTAACTCTGGTCCTCGAGTGCCACAAACAAGTCTGTTTTCCAGGATGTCCATAATGAATATACATGCCTTATATTTGTATGTGCTGCCTCCCTTGAATGAGAATATATCTCATGAATATTCATCATGGATATCCTTAAAACCAGGCCTGTTTGTGGCACATGAGGACCAGAGTTGCCCATCTCTGATCTACATAATCATCCTGTAAATGTACTATAATTTTATAAGAATAGTCTAATTCTTCCATAGCTTTACAAAAATGAAGATTTAACTTAAATACATAACAGAAATAATGATAAAGTTAAATAAATAAATATATATATAATATGTATATTTAACTAGAACAAAAATTCCTCTTCCTTTGGTTCACTAACAGATCTGTATCTAATTTGGAAAATGACGGGGTTATATAGATGTTAATTTGATGCATTGTTCAGGGATATATTCTATAAACTAACAGATTGAAGCCTTACGTCCATTATCCATAATAAGGCAAAAGCATAACAGTAAATCATTTAATTTCTTTCTTGTTGGAAGGAGATATCATCATCTCACCAAGAACATCCATACCTGTCACTAATGAATTACTCTGCTGTCCCAAGCCAGATGCATTCTTTTCTGTATGGAATGTCTATTCATTTTACTGCTTGGCATAGATGGATGCTGAAATTAATAGCTGCACAATAAAACATAATGCACACAATTGATTTTAACTTATTACATGCACAGAGTGTAATTACCGCCAGTAAATTTAAAAAGAAAAATAGAATTTAATGTAATGCTTTAGTGCAAATTTTGAATGAGATCCACGGAGTTATTCATCACAACCATGGGCCGCAGCAAGTAAAAAAAACCCGCTAAGCTAGCATTTGTAACCTTTGCACCAAAAAAAAAAAAAGGAAAAAAAGGTAGCGCAGTTGCCATGTTAGTTCACTGGGATACATAAAATAAAGGTGAACAATAAGTTGCAGGAGATATATTTTAATTGAACTCACTTAATGCATTTGTGGCTAGATTTTCAGAACTACATTCTTTTTGTCAGGTCAATACAAACTGAGCAAAGCACAAAGGTACCACAATATACAAGTAAATAGGTTTGAGCTGCTGTCTAACTCCTTAACTCCCTAAGGGGGTCATTTTCGTAGCATATCTGTTGCGACCGTCGCTGCCCGACGGCTTCACTCCGCCTACCTTTCCTTTTCTTCGACTCCTCCTGCTCTTCATGGACCGCCTGGCTGCCACGGCGTCCGTCTGCCGTCCTCTCCGGCGTCCCCGGACCAGCTTGAGCGCTGCCTCCCGCCTTGCTCTCTAGGTACCTTAGGGCGCACACGCCGCGCGGCCCACATTCTTATTTCCTCATTGGCGCGTTCCTCAGGGGCGTCCCCCTGTGATGATGTCACGCTGCCCGGACATTTAAGCCTACTGTTTATTGCTAGCCATTGAGTTAGCAAGGGTGATCTTACGGATGGGATTCACTCTCCGTACCCAGCTACTCTGCTTTCCAACTTCCATTGGACTCTTTCTGCTAATGGGGTACCCGCTCCTCGGGGGCCTCTTTGTTTCTTTCAGGTCGCTGTCAGGTAGCCGGTACTCGCTCTTCGAGGGCCCATGTTCCCTGACCCACTCCCTGTATATATCTCCTCTTCTACTTGGAAGAATTCGCTACAGACACCATCAGTGAGTACTACTATCATCTACTCCTCAGAGCTGTCTCCCTGGAACCAGGTACTCGCTCCTCGAGGGCCTGCCTCCGTTCCAGTGCCAGCGCCATCTCTTACGTGGAACCATTGTGTGAGTATTTTGCCAACAAGTCTCTCTACCTCCAGAGATCTGGTACTTGCTCCTCGAGGGCCTGCTCTCCCTATCTCGGGGCTTCTCCATATTTGGGACTCTGTGAATGTTCTATTGTACTCACTTTCTCAGTTCTCTCCACTACAATACTGCTACCGGAGAAACTGCTGTTCCAGCACCCTGGGGAATACTAACCCAGCCGGGCTACATCATCTACTCACTACTGCCATCTCTGGTGGTTTCTCAAACTGTCTAAATAAAGAACTATCTGTGTTTGTGTGTTCAGAGCTGAGCCTGACCTGTGGCCCCTCACAGAACATCCCCCCATGGGCGTGGTCAGCTGCCACAGTGTCCAAGGGTCCACCCAAACCTCAACAACTATAACAATATCACACATGAAAAGGTACTTTTTGCATGCGAAAAGTCCCTTTTCACGTCCGATAGCTAGATCGGGGTGGAGTCGGGGCAGAGTCAGCCCCAGAAGAGGAGGAGTCGGGGCATCATCGGGGCAGACGCGGCAGAAACTTCGCCAGTGGCAAAAAGGTAAGAATCCTTTTCGCTGCCAGTAGCGCGCACAATAGCACCACCTTTTACGATGGCGCCCCCCACCGCCTCCCTGCCCCCCATTACCACCAGATTCTATAAGGTCTGCGACCTTAGAAAATCCAGGCCTAAGTTAGGCAGGTGGATGCTTTGAACAAAAGTCCTCTTCTCCCTTCAACCTGATCTCCAAATACAAATGCCCCCTGTCCCCTATCAGATGACCCAACCTCCAAATAAAAATGCCTCGGGGATCTGTACGTGGACCGGTGCTGTTTCATATATTTATAAATGATCTGGAAAGGAGTACGATGAGTGAGGTGATCAAATTTGCGGATGAACAAAATTATGCAGAGTAGTTAAATCTCGAGCAGATTGTGATGAATTGCAGGAGGATCTTGCGAGACTGAAAGACTGGGC
This sequence comes from Rhinatrema bivittatum, assembly GCF_901001135.1. Classification (NCBI taxonomy): domain Eukaryota; kingdom Metazoa; phylum Chordata; class Amphibia; order Gymnophiona; family Rhinatrematidae; genus Rhinatrema; species Rhinatrema bivittatum. The sequence continues at coordinate 797,478,538 of NC_042616.1, read as the reverse complement.
TTCCAAATGACAGCTGAAATTTAATGTGGACAAGTGCAAAGTGATGTATATAGGGGAAAATAAGCCTTGCTGTAGTTACACATAGTTAGGTTTTATCTTAGGAGTTACCACCTGTAGGGAGGTATCTCCTGTTTACCAATGATGCCCCAACTATGAATTATAATGGCCATGTACAGGCCAAATTCTGACAAGCCCCAAAAAGACACTGTCAGTAAGAGAAGGAACTTTTGCCCAGATAAACTTTAACACCTTGTCCCTGTGGAAAATGAAGAGGCCTTGTCCTGATATACTGAAGGATACCTTATCAGATGTGCCTGTTTGTCAGTTCCTGTGCAAATACAAAGCAGACAGAGAGGCAAGGACTGAAGATCCTAAGTAAGTGTCAGGGACATTCAAGCAAGCAAGCAAGCAGAGAGACCCTCATCCTTAGAGGGAGGGGGCAGCCTGAGACACCATTCCACTTCTGCCGGGTTTACCTGCTGCTTAGGTACACATCTGGAGGATTTTGTTCTCCTACCCCATAACTGTGCACACAGGATCTGGAGAGCAATGTGTAAGGGGACCGGAGAGGCAGTGGACATTCAAACACCAATGGATGTGCTGCAAAATAATCCATCTCTTTCAATAAATACTTGCCATGCAGATTTTCGCAATTAGTGGAGGCTAAGGATAAGGATTCCTGGGATGAAGAGGGTGGATGTTCCTTTGAGGATTTGCAAATCGAGTATGACTTGGAAGATGGGTCTCAGAGAAGATGTAACACATTTAAGGCCCAGATGACTAGGATGAAAGGGGTGAAGTTGGTTAGGCGTGCACCCTCTAAAGCAGAGCGAGTGTTCATGACAGCAGGCATGGGAAAGAAGGATATAGCCATCCTATATTGAATAATTGTTGGCATACATGAGGCAAGGGAGCGCAATGTCAGATTGATAGAGCAATGGAACACTAATCATGGTACTCACTTACCAGGTAGAGATTGGGGGATTATATTTATCTATTTATTTATTTATTTGTTGAGTTTTATATACCGTCATTCAGTGAAGCCATCATAATGGTTTACAAGATTCAAGTAGTAATTTTCTTAACAATTGTGAAAAAAGGTATAACAGGATGTATATAAAACAGAGGTTTATATATGGAAAAAAGTACATAAAATATCAATATGAAGTCGCAGCATGGAGCTGATGTACAAACTGGTTAGAAGAACATATAGGTACCCCTTATACTATGCTTGTGTTATTCCCGTGGGTCGCAGACGGCTGCGACCACTCATGTTCACCTCCTTCTTTTCTGCACCATCGATTCTGGGAAGAATGGCGGCCTCCGCCAACCACCACCAACTTACCTGGCGTTCCCGGGACGGCATGGGCGATGCCGACCGCCATCTTGTTTCAGGAGTCACCTAAGCCACATGCGCACGTGCATGGGCCTTCTTTGTACACATCAAGGTGGGAATCTCGGGGGCATCCTTACTGAGATTCTCTATGGCATACCCCATGCTTCGGGCCACTACCATATCTTCCTCAGAAGGAGTCACTCTGGTCTTCCCTGCACTGCAGGTTATTGCCACACCATCTACAGATCCACCACAGGTCCCTGCACCTCAGACTACTTTATCTTCACCGCAGATCAGACATCCTTGGTGTACCCTGCTCTGCAGGCGACTACCGGATCTGCACATCTGAGGTAATTGCTACACGTCTGAAGACACTTCCTGGCATACCCCGCTCTGCCAGCCACTACCAGATCTTCACATCGGAGGTATCACCTGGGGTATACCCCTCTCCTCTGAACTGTATGTTAACTAGACATCCCGCACCACGGGCTTTACTTTTCCTTCCTTCATAATAAAGTCTCTACCTTACAGCTGTGTCCTATGGTACTGAGACCATGCCTACCAATAGTGAGGCTCACAGGGCTCCTCCCTGTGCGCTGAGACACCTCTCACCTCGGCCCAGGGTTCACATTCTTACAAAAACATAACAGCTAGGTTTTCCCTGAGGGTGTCACTTCCACATATGGTGGGCTGTCTGGTGGTGGAGGTATTTTGGAACAGGATAAAAGCCAAAATGGTAGATTATAATGGGATGTTGGGTTAGAGGGAGGGGGAAGGAAGGAAGGGGAAGGAGGGGGAAGAGAAAACATTTGTAGGAGCTCTGGCATCTAAAATTAATAATGTATCTGTATATTTAGCATCTGTTATAATGCCAGTGAAATTGTGACTTTGCCTAGAGATGATGTATTAAGTAATACTGATCTACATTTTGTTCTCAGTTGTGTTGTCTGTTGGTTGTTTAAATAACAGTTTAGAAACAAATTATTTGGAGTAGAATTGGGAGACTGATTAAAAAGAAGAGTCACATTAATCAATAATAGATTCATAATACTCATGGGAATGATGGTATCCTGTTCTATTCATAATTTTCCTCAGTGAATATTAGTATTTTTAAGTAGGATTTATTTGATTTTGTATGGATACATTTTGGGAACTTGAGTGTTCATCTACTCAGAATAGTAGAGAACCAATGAGGAAGATAACAAATACTGACTTGAATAAGGACTGATATTCTAAAAAGAGTTTATACTTCTATGGCTGGCAGTTGGGGTATATTCTTAGCTGTGTAGACTCAGTTTCAGGAACCAATTGTGTCTTAAATCTGAGGACTTCCTGTATCCAAGATGCCCATAGTATGGATTTCTGCATGGTTTATTTGCTTACACTGCTTTAGTACAGGAGAGTGAAATTCAGACACTGCATAGTTAATCTGAGACTGTTTGGGATGTAATGCAGAAGGAAAAGGAAGACCCGCCTTTCAAGAACTTACAGCCATGAGTTCTACCAAGCAGAGCATGGCTGACCATCCAGGATCAATGTGTCAGAATTTCCCGATAGAGTGGTTCTCATGAAGGTGAGGAGGAAACACATGTAAGAACATAAGAAATTGCCATGCTGGGTCAGACCAAGGGTCCATCAAGCCCAGCATCCTGTTTGCAACAGAGGCCAAAACCAGGCCACAAGAACCTGGCAATTACCTAAACACTAAGAAGATCCCATGCTACTGATGCAATTAATAGCAGTGGCTATTCCCTAAGTAAAATTGATTAATAGCCATTAATGAACTTCTCCTCCAAGAACTTATCCAAACCTTTTTTGAACCCAGCTACACTAACTGCACTAACCACATCCTCTGGCAACAAATTTCAGAGCTTTATTGTGCGTTGAATGAAAAACAATTTTCTCTGATTAGTCTTAAATGTGCTACTTGCTAACTTCATGGAATACCCCCTAGTCCTTCTATTATTCGAAAGTGTAAATAAGAAGCGCTGATACCACTATGCAGCACTGGCACCCAACCCCCTGGTGAGACGCACCAGCATCTCCCTATGACAGCCCAGGAACAGCAGCTGCGCTAGCCAGAGTAGAGAGGAAGGAGGCACAGCATCTGGTGTGCAAATGAGAGAGAGAGAGAGAAAAAAAAACCTGGGCTACGAGGAGGAGAGAGGCAGACGGGCAACAGCTTTGGAGCAGTGCATGGCACTGGCCTCCTGTGAGACGGGGAAGGAGCCGCTCCCCTGCTAAGGCTCCAGGCCACAGAGACTCCAATTCGAGGACAGAGTCATACTCTAGGAGATGATGGGTTTTTCTGGCCATGCTTGCTTTACAACAGCGCACACAGCGGAAAAAAAAAATCCCCTCCTTTCAGAGCAAAATTCAACCACTCATTCCACATTTAAGTTGAAGAGGTAACAGAACTCTGGATCTGCAGATTGAGCGGGTACAAGTAACATAATGGGCCCCCGACGTGGTAATGAAGAATAAGAAAGAAGGAAATGTATTTTCCCCCACCAGAAATCATTGGCAATTGGACAACTGTTTATTCTGCTTCGCTTCCCTAGATTATACCCCGTGCACTCTATATTGACAATTTGTTGTTGGGTTTTTGGGGGTTTTTTTGTCATTGTGCTGATTCATATGGCTTCTGTTCTTCATATTGCTTGCTTGCATTAATCTATATTGTTTGCATGCTTTATGTTTATTTTTCTCCTTGGGTAATATAAAAGTAAAGTTTGAATGCTTCACTTGATATTATGTGATCGATTCTTTGCTGCCACATTGCAGGATGGAGGTATCTGGGTGCAGTAATTGTACTGCAGGTGCTGCATGTCCATTTTGGTACTTGGGCTGGCTGGCAAGGGACCTCAAAAAAATCCACTCTTTCTTCCCTGAAGGTAAACAATCTGTTTGATAGCCAAACTGTCAGGGAAAAGTGGACACCTAAATACATTCAATAAATGTTATCTTCTCTGTAGTGACAATCTCCTCCCTTGGCTGAACTTACATATCTGGGGGGAGCGGCAGAGGGCAACAATTACTTCTTCAGTAAACTAAGCCATGCGTAGACAACCTCCCTTGATAGTATTAGTTGCTCCAGGATTAAGCTAGGACTTGTTCTTCAGCCTTCTGTAAGCATGAACGAAAGCAGGAGTGAGTCTGTCAGTGGTTCTCAACCTTGGGATGTGTTACGCGCCCTGCCTGTGGGACCGCTCACCTTCGGGGTCAACCAGCTGGTTCCGGTCCCATCTCCCTTGCAGTTCTCGCAAGCCCGGCTAGGCCCCAGCGTCCTGCGGCAGCGGTCGCCGGTCCATCACTCGCACGCCAGGCCCCACGCCGGGCCTCGGCATCTCAAAAGTCAGCCACGCCCCCTACGCGCACGCGCGCGGACCAGCTGCCCTGATATGGGTTCGAGGGCGGGTCCTAGTTCCGCGGCGCACCCTGATTGAAGGGATGTTAAAAGGAAGTTCCTGGCCTCACTTCCTTGCCTTGGCAATCGAGTCGGTTTGTTCCTGAGATTGCCCTTGCTTGTATCTGCTTGCCTGGTCCTAGCCTCATTCCAGGATCCTTCTGTTCCAGTTCCGTTCCAGCTAGTACCTGCCTTCCTGTCCTGCTTGTTCCTGTCTGCATTGTTCGTCTGCTTGCCTGCCGCCTGCCAAAGACCACAGCCTGTTCCTGACTTGTCTGCCTGCCTGCCTCCTGTCAAAGACCACAGCCTGTTCCTGACTCGTCTGCCTGCCTGCCGCCTGTCAAAGACCACAGCCTGTTCCTGACTCGTCTGCCTGCCTGCCTCCTGTCAAAGACCACAGCCTGTTTCTGACTCATCTGCCTGCCTGCTGCCTGTCAAAGACCACAGCCTGTTCCTGACTCATCTGCCTGCCTGCCGCCTGTCAAAGACCACAGCCTGTTCCTGACTCGTCTGCCTGCCTGCCGCCTGCCAAAGACCACAGCTTGTTCCTGACTCGTCTGCCTGCCTGCCTCCTGTCAAAGACCACAGCTTGTTCCTGACTCATCTGCCTGCCTGCCGCCTGCCAAAGACCACAGCTTGTTCCTGATTTGTTTGCCCGCTTGCTGCCTGCCTACGACCTCAGCGTGTCCTTGACTCTGCTTGACCTCTGGATCTTGACCCTTGCTTCATTGACCTCTCCTTTGACTGATTCCTGGACTTTGACCTTGCCCGTCTGACCTTGCTTGATTCTGGCTCTGTCCCTAGCCTTGTTATCACCAACGCTCTTCTGGTTCGCCTATCTCCAAACTGTTCCCAGCCTCGAACCTGATAGTGCTCCTGTGGGCACGCCGGACTCTGACATTCCCAGGAGACCCTGCGAGGCCCACCTAAGTCCCAGTGGCCCGGGTCCCTGTGGGGGGACCGCGGGCTTCCAGTGGTGAAGATCAACACTGGCTCTGACTCCTCTTGTGCTCTGCCCCCTGTGGTCGGTTTCCGCACTGCCATTGGCCAGGGGTCCATCCCCGAGCACAACAGGATGTGAACCCAGAGAGGTTGTATATTTATATGTGTGTGTGGGGGGAGAATATGGTCACAGAGGAAGCATGAGAGAGCCAGAACTGCAGGAGGCAATTTGCTATCAAATTTAGTAACTGAATCAGAGAGGAACTAGGGAGAGCAGGGTCATCTTCATCCTCCTTTCTACCACAGGGAACAGCAGCCAGTGATGAGTCAGACCACCTGCCTCCTCCACACATGCCTTCTAGGGATGTGCAGACAAAAAGTTTTCGTTGATAAGTTGATAAGTTGAAGTTCAGGGTCGATTTCGTTCAATATGGACATATGGAGAATTCCATAAGTTGAGGGTCTGTCCATACGTTCACCGGTTCCCTAAATAAAAATTTAAACCCCTCACCCTCCTTAATCCCCCCCAAGACTTACCAAAACTCCCTGGTGGTCCAGCAGGGAGTTAGGAAGCCATCCCTGCACTCGTCTGCGATTTCCTCATGGCGCCGATAGCCTGTGTCACAGGGGCTGCAGTGCCATTGGTCAGCCCCTGTCACATGGTCACCGGCGCCATCTTGTACTCCTACCACGCGACAGGTAGGGCCTCCTGACCCCCCCAAGCTGGCCAAAAGTTCCGGTTGGATCCAACGGGGGTCCGGGAGCGGAGGCGCGGAGGAGCATGTGACGTCCGCGTCACTCCGACGTGACGCCGACTTCACGTGCTCCTCGCAAAGGAATACAGGGATGGCTTCCTGACTCCCCGCTGGACCACCAGGGAGTTTTGGTAAGTCTTGGGGGGGTCAGGAGGGTGGGGGGTTTAAGTGTTTATTTAGGTTCAACGTATTCAACATAGCTATGTTGAATACGTTGGAACTCGCGATGCGTTTCTCCTCAAACCTTTTTTTTCTCTTTTAAAAATATAAGTTGCATTTTACATATGCGTTCAAAACGAATGCACACCCCTAATGCCTTCCAAACTAGTGAGGAGTTCAGAATGAGCAGTGCAAACAAAATGATGAAGGGGTTGGAACAAATCCCCTTTGAGGAAAAGCTAAAGAAGTCAGGGCTCCCCAGCTTGGGAAAGAGACAACTGAAGGGAGATATGATAGAGGTCTATAAAATAATGAGTGGAATGGATCGGGCAAACTTGAATCTGTTGTTTACTCTGTCAAAAAGTACAAAGATTAGGGGGACATGCAAAAGAAGTTACTAAGTGATACATTTAAGACAAATAGGAGAAAATACTTTTTTACTCAATGCCTAATTTAATTCTGGAATTAATGCTGAAGGATGTGGTAAAAGGTGTTAGTGTAGTTGGGTTTAAAAAGGTTTCCACAAGTTCTTGGAAGAAAAGTCCATAAACCATTATTAAGTTGGTCTTGGAGAAATCCACTGCTTATCCCTGGAATAAGCAGCTTGGAATCTGTCAGTCTTTTGGGACCCTGCCAGGTACTTGTGACTTGGATTTTCCATTGTTGGAAATAGGATGCTGTGCTTGATGAACTTTTGGTCTGACACAGCATGGCAAAACTCATGTTCTTATGTTTCTATCTCCCCATCTACATGATGGAGAGAAAGGTTGAAGGTCAAATAGTTCCATATTTTTTCTTCTGCCTTTCTGATACTGCAGATTGACGACGAGGATGACCATTGCTGTTTGCCTCCATTGGGGCATTGCACATTGGGACAAAGAGTGTGTACTATCACCCATGGGCCATGCACCAGTTCTCAAAGTGAAAGTATTTTGGAAGCCACAGTGAGAGCAGCCATATGACTGAAATGTGCAGGTTACATGCTTTCTTAAATAAATAAATAAATAAATAAATAAATAAATAAATAAGTTAAATTAATGAGTATGTGTGTACTTTCGCTTTCAAACTTGCTGAGGGTGCAAAGTACATTAGGTCACTTCCACCTGCTTTTTGTGTAGGTAGATTTCATCTGGAAAAGTATGTGGGAAGATTCAAAGATGTCGTCTATGCATGGACTTTCTTCCTTGGTCTAAACATGGCCCCCACCCCCCAGGAAGCCTCCTCTCAATGTGGCAAAAATTAAAGTTGACTTAAAAAAATAACAAAAAAAAAATAATGAGACAAAAATGTGCCTTAGTAACATAATGGTTAACATTTAAAAATCCTCTAAGTGGGTGAGATAACTAGGTAAATTACCTGGTTATCATTAGATGAATTTGCAGTTGAATCTAACTGGCTACGTTTTCAGCTAAAAATTCATTTGTCTTTACAATGTTAGCGGATTAGCTCTGAAAATGATTTATTTATTTAGGCATTTTTATATACCGGGCTACGTTGGGAACATCACCCCGGTTTACAGGTAACTTAATGTAGCAAGAGGCTTTACAATCAACAGGTATCATAATGTAGCAACAGGATAAAATACAACAGTAATAATTAACTATGTAGAATGTGTAAATATTACAGGCACGGGGGGATGGCGAAAAGGATTATAAGAACATAACTGGGTTGCAATGGCCTGGAGGGGATATGTACAGGAAGATAAAAAATGATCTCGGGGAGCCTGAGATAATTCACCCAAAGTGAGAAAATCAGCCTCAGCTGGGTCGTGGGCTGGGGCAGATAAACTGCAGGGCCAAAATGAGCCAAGAACACTCACCCAAACATCTCCACAAACTTCACTGTCCACTACAGATAATTTATTTGCACAAACTGTTAATTCAGTCCAGAAAAACTGTAGAAATCACACTTCTGAAAAGGAATCCAGAGTACCATTCTCAATCCCTTTCAAAGAGCTCACAACAAAGTCAAATCACAGTTCTATGTGATTTTCTGATTCTTTACCTGTGAAGAATAAACGTGCGGCTGGTAGTTAGCCCGACACAGAGTAAGAAAGCCGGTTGATTTGGGGAAATTTAAATTAGACGGGTCTACTAAAAAAAAAAAAGATCGACTATGCTTGGAAAACATGGAGAATACTGCTAACTCTTTATTCCGACAGATAGAACTGGTGTGGGATACTGTCGCTGCGGTAGCTTTGAAATTCCGATGCGCAGCTCATAATAGGGTGCCCTGGTGTGACAGGCAAAAAGGGAAACGAGATGAAAAGAGAGAGCATGGCGAACGAGCCCAACATATTTAATCCAATGCCAATAAGTTAATGCTAGAACTGATTATTAGAGATGTGAATCGTGTCCTCGATCGTCTTAACGATCGATTTCGGCTGGGAGGGGGAGGGAATCGTATTGTTGCCGTTTGGGTGTTTAAAATATCGTGAAAATCGTTAAAATCGTGAGCCAGCACACTAAAACCCCCTAAAACCCACCCCGACCCTTTAAATTAAATCCCCCACCCCAAATGCCTTAATACTTCATCAACTTTGGGAGGGAAGTACTTACTTGCCCTAAACCAATGGCAGGAAAACCGGCACACTAAAACCCCCTAAAACCCACCCCCGACCCTTTAAATTAAATCCCCCATCCTCCCGAACCCCCCCAAATGCCTTAAATTACCTGGGGGTCCAGCGGCGGTCCGGAATGGGCTCCTGCAATTGAATTGTGTTGTCTTCAGCCGGCGCCATTTTGCAAAATGGCGGCCGCAAAATGGCGGCGGCCATAGACCAACACGATTCGACTGCAGGAGGTCGTTCCGGACCCCCGCTGGACTTTTGGCAAGTCTTGTGGGGGTCAGGAGGCCCCCCCAAGCTGGCCAAAAGTCCCTGGGGGTCCAGCGGGGGTCCGGGAGCGATCTCCTGCCGCGAATCGTTTTCCATATGGAAAATGGCGCCGGCAGGAGATCGACTGCAGGAGGTCGTTCAGCGGCGGTCCGGAACCCCCGCTGAACGACCTCCTGCAGTCGATCTCCTGCCAGCGCCATTTTCCGTACGGAAAACGATTCGCGGCAGGAGATCGCTCCCGGACCCCCGCTGGACCCCCAGGGACTTTTGGCCAGCTTGGGGGGGCCTCCTGACCCCCACAAGACTTGCCAAAAGTCCAGCCGGGGTCCGAAACGACCTCCTGCAGTCAAATCGTGTTGGTCTATGGCCGCCGCCATTTTGCGGCCGCCATTTTGCAAAATGGCGCCGGCTGAAGACAACACAATTCAATTGCAGGAGCCCATTCCGGACCGCCGCTGGACCCCCAGGTAATTTAAGGCATTTGGGGGGGTTCGGGAGGGTGGGGGATTTAATTTAAAGGGTCGGGGGTGGGTTTTAGGGGGTTTTAGTGTGCCGGTTTTCCTGCCATTGGTTTAGGGCAAGTAAGTAAGTTCCTGCCCTCCCCCTTCCCCCGATTTACGATTTTTTAACGATAAATCGGGGGAATTGGTATTGTATCGTGGCCCTAACGATTTTTGACAATTTAAAATATATCGGACGATATTTTAAATTGTCAAAAAACGATTCACATCCCTACTGATTATAGGTGTTTATTCTCTAATGCGAGAAAAAAGTAAAGTACTATACCATTCAGCTTCACTTAATAGACCTCTAGATCTTTTCAATGTGGTTAAGAGAATACATGACTGGGAGTTGAAAGAAGAGTTAGAAGGTAATTTCTCTTCAGCTGATTTTGTCACCTATTTAAAGGAATAAAAATGGCTATTTTAAAAAAATCAGACTGAATCTCGGCAGAATGGCATTCACAATCAGGATGATTTCAGTAAATCATACCGTTCTGATGGCTACACCGAATGACGGTATAGAAAACCAAACAAACAAATAAATAAATAAAGCTGGTTCAGATCATGGGGCAATATGGGAATCTTTTAGTGAAATCAGGCAAACTGAAATTGAAAGGGGAATGGCTCAGGTGAAGAATGTTTATCTGTCTGCTTGATCCATGCACTCTCTCACTGGTGTACATTTTGAAGGAGGAGGGCTTTACTGAGATTACTGGACTATTAGAAATCTCTTCCCTGAGGGAAGCTTCCACTGCCCTCGTTACTGAAGAAAGCCTCTGTTTGTCCGTTCTACAAGAAGGGAAATCTTCCTCTGGAACTCCCTAGCAGCTTGCATCCAGTTTCAAATGCTGTGACTGCGTAAACATTTAGAGAAAACAGTCTATATTCAGCTAATAAACTTACTTATTGAAAATCAGATTTTACATAAATTTCAATGTGGGTTTAGGCAAAAACACAGCACAGAGACTTTACTTTGCTCTGTGCTGGACTTTTAACTTTTTGAATTTGACATGGGAGAATCTGTTATTGCCTCGTTTCTTGATGTCTCATCAGCATTTGTGAGGTTTGGGTGGACCCTTGGACACTGTGGCAGCTGACCACGCCCACGTGGGGGGGAAGTCCCGTGAGGGGCCACAGGTCAGGCTCATCTCAGGACACACAAACACAGAGATTGATCTTTTATTAGACAATGTGATGAAGCCACCAGAGGTGGCAGTAGTGAGCAGTAGAAATAGCTCGGCTGGGCTAGTATCCCTCAGGCGCTGGAACAGCGACTCCTCCGGTAGCAGTGCTGTAGTGGAAAGAACTGAGAATAATGAGTACAATGGAATATGCACAAAGCCCCAGTATGGAGAACCCCAGGATAGGGAGAGCAGGCCCTCGAGGAGCGAGTACCTGATCCCTGAGAGCTGAGAAGCTTGAAGGTAATGTACTCACACAGCGGTTCCACATAGGAGATGGTAGGGGTGTGCATTCATTCCCTATGAATTGGGAATCCGCAACATATAGGGCCCTATTCGTTGTATTCGTGGGGAAGCGAAACGTATCGCGATTCCCCACGAATACAAAGAATCTTCGCCGAATTATTCGGCCGCCTAAAGGAGCCAATTTAAACAAACCCCCCACCCTCCTGACCCCCCCAAGACTTACCAAAACTCCCTGGTGGACCAGCGGGAGGTCCGGGAGCCATCCCCTGCACTCACACTCTCAGGTGCCAGTTTCAAAATGGCGCCGATAGCCTTTGTCCTACTATGTCACAGAGGCTACCAGTGCCATTGGTCAGCCCCTGTCACATGGCCATCGGCACCATTTTGTGCTCCTACCATGTGACAGGGGCTGACCAATGGCACCGGTAGCCCCTGTGACATAATAAGGGCAAAGGCTATTGGCACCATTTTGATTACTGGCAGCCGATGGCCCGAGTGCAAGAGATTGCTCCCGGACCCCCGCTGGACCACCAGGGACTTTTGGCAAGTCTTGGGGGATGGGCCATCGGTTGCCAGTAATCAAAATGGCGCAGATAGCCTTTGCCCTTACTATGTCACAGGAGCTACCGGTGACATTGGTCAGCCCCTGTCACATGGTAGGAGCACAAGATGGCAGCGATGGCCATGTGACAGGGGCTGACCAATGGCAAACTTGAGCTCCAGGGACACATTCACATATGAGTATAGAAGTCCTTTATTTGGAAGTCAGTACCTGTGCTGGAGGGCTGTGTGATCATCTGTCATTATTGGTGGATTACCCGTGGACATTAGTTTGTCATCATACTCTGTAGTAAGGCAGCTATGATGATGGCAGTGGTAGAGCCAATACGGTTATAATGGGCTCCGTTTGGAGGAGCGTGAATGACTGTGTCGGCTCACTGGAAGCATGCTGTAGGGGTCCAAATGCCTGGTCGGTGGTGCTTCCACAGTACAAAGCATGCTTTTTGTCCTATTGAACCAACTGCAGTGGGTTACGTGCCACCAGCCACACCCAGATCTGTGGCTTGTGGCACTCTGACCCCTTTGTGGGCGGTTGCGCAGGCCATCTGCTGAAGGCCTGGGTGAACAGACACTCTGTTACAGTCCTGACAGCCTCATTGGCAATGTGCACACATCTCCATGTTTGTCTAGATTGCAGGCTGCTACTTTCTGCCCCTTATAGACATTTGAAGGGCAGCTGACACCACATTGATGGGGACTGCATCACTGTCACATCCACCTGTCAGTCCACTTGTGAGGGCTCACTCCTCAGTAATGGCCATCTATCACTCAATAGAGCACTGTACACATGCATGCAACCTCCCTTTGGCAGCCTGGCAGATCAGTTGTGCTGCTGGTGAAAGCCTTTCCGTGAGGTGGCTGCCAACAGTCAGCCTATCACCTTTTGGCCGGAAAAAGTGACATGTGGGTGTGTACTTCCATGTGGCAGCTCAGTGCAGACAGCACTGCTGAAAGTTTCTACAAGTGACATTTTATGACAGGAGCGTTTAAGGCCTCCATTAAATGGTGGCTGGGTGTCCCAACAGGGGACATCTATATCATGAACAGTCAGACGGCCTGTGTGTGTGAGCGTACCCTGAGCATGCATGGCCAGGTGGCTATTTTCTTGCTTCACATGCGCACTGTGTTGTTCACTAACTCCATCAGATAATGTGTCCCATATCTGGCATGAAACAGGTGTCTGGTACGCCTTGGATGTAAGGTGTGAAGTAGACACCAAGGCTGAGCTCTGCTGCTGTTCCATCAGTAGTTGCACTGTCACTAAACAGTTCATACTGTTAGTGGGGACATGATGGCCAAGGCGTAACATACTGTACTAATATTCACATACCATATACATGTACCATATCACAATGTGCACATGAGCACCTTAGGATTGGCATTCATAAACAAGATAAATGGTGGCTGCAGCCTTTGAAGCCCCAACTGCCCTGCTGTGACAGCTATGCCAGGCTGCCCATTGACTTCCACATCACTGGTTTCACAGTCACAGCCAAATACATGATGTGAGCAGCGATGATTGTCAAGTGGTTATGCATGGCTATGTAGGCCTGAACACATGTACATGCATATTCAGTTAGAGGGAGGCCAGTGAAGGGTATGTGTCAAACACAACCACCGAGTCATGGGAGCAGGCACTGTTCAAACTGTGACCGATGTTTCATGTCTGTACTACATGTGGTTATGGAGGCTGATATATAGTATTATTGTCCCCATGACAGCACAGTTGGCTACGTACTGCCATAGCAGTGTGGAAGAGCTAACTGTACATGCATCTCCTTTCCTTCACAACGATTCCGTTTAGCAGCATACAGCCGGCACAACCATGTGCATGCAACAACATAGATGGCTCTCCTTTCGGCCAGCTGCAATGACCCAAGAGTTGTATGGATGTGGGATGCTACAGTGATAAGGGGCCTTCAGATAAGTCTGTGCAGCGCCAGATGCTTTTTTTTCTCACGCACCCATTCATGAGGCATCAGGATGTTGTAGGGCTGGTATGTCTTCCCTGCTGTGTATTGAGGCTGTGCTGGCTAGGCCCTCACTGATACCACTTGCAGACTGAAGGGTCGTTAGTGTTGCAGCAAGACGCACATGACAATAATATTGAGGGGTCGCAAATAAGGAACGAGTGAAGTATGTAGGGTTCATTAGTCCTAATGGCCATAAATGAAGCACCTATATGCATGTGACAGTGATGGCATTAGGGATTGACAGAAATAAGGGCCATTACAGGTACAAATGTTGTAAGGTGTTAGCAAATCTGGTGAGGCCTGTGAGTGTGTTGTGATCCTGAGGACAAGTGTGTACAGTACTTTCATCCTTGGTGGCATGTCAGTATGTAGCAAGTGCTTAATCCAATGCCACTGAATAAGTAACACACATAGAGCACCTCAGCAGTGCCTCGAGCCAGCCCTTAGGCACCCTGTTATGGGCTATACCCTCAGATTTAGAGCACCACCCCCAAACAGTTGTTGGGTGGGCAAACTTAGCAAGTCAGGCAAGTAGCAGATGCAAAAATAGGTCTGCACATTAAACCTTGTTCTAACCCATCAGTGGCCGAACTGCCCTGCTGGGGCAGGGTTCTGTCCCATGCCTTCCTTAAAAGTGGGTCTGTATAAGGTGGTGGCAAAGCTGGCTGCCACTGACTATGTTTTCATGAAGTCGTGCACGCACACATGGGGGATCAGATCTGAGATCTGGATCTATAGCCATAGGTATTCCATGCTGAAGAGCCACATTATGAAAAACACAGCAAAGCAAGATTATCCTAGCAACTTTGGGGGGAGCATACAGTAACGCTCCCCAAGTCTTGTCCAAACATCGGAAGCGGCTCTTCAGAAGGCCGAAGGTACATTCGATGACTGAGCGTGTGGCACGTAAGGCCTCATTATAGGCCATCTGTTGCGCCATGGCAGATCAGAGGATTGGGGTCATAAGCCAGGGCCTGCATCCATACCCTGAGTCTCCGGTAGCAATGAGATAGGCAAGCCATTACAAATAATGATGTTTGTGTCAGATGGGTGTATGTGCTCAATACATGCAGTAGAACCGGATGGGATGAGGCAGGCCATTCTTGTTTCCTAACACCCTATTTGTGGGGCTCCATGCTTGCTTTGTCCCACAGCAGGTGTGCTGCTATTAGGAAGTATAGCATGTGAAGGGCCCCTAAACAGTGACATTTATGTCAGCAGTATGTATCTGGTAGGTCCGTAACATCACGGTCCTTAAAGATTATATCCCTGTGTTCGGATCGTATGCATCATGCACTCAAGTCATTGTGTACGGACATATCTACTCAACCTGACCTTTTATGTAGGTACGCATTCCCAATAACATACATAGTGTAATCTGCCTGCCCCTGAATGTGCACAGCTGACTAGAAGTGATCATGAGAAGTATCATGAACATCAGGACCTCAGGAACATCTGTGGAAGTGAGCTGCCCTTACATCACAGTTGTAGAATCACCTTTGACAATGCCATTAACCATGGCTATACCTTCTGGGGCGGATTTTAAAAGGAGCGCGAATAGCCTACTTTTGTTTGCGCTCCAGGCGCAAACAAAAGTACGCTGGATTTTAGCAGATACGCGCGGAGCCGCGTGTATCTGCTAAAAACCTGGATCGGCGCGCGCAAGGCTATGGATTTTGTATAGCCGGCGCGCGCCGAGCCGCGCAGCCTACCCCCGTTCCCTCCAAGGCCGCTCCGAAATCGGAGCGGCCTTGGAGGGAATCCTCTAACGCCCTCCCCTCACCTTCCCCTCCCTTCCTCTACCTAACCCACCCGCCCGGCCCTGTCTACACCTCCCCCTTACCTTTCTCCGGGGATTTATGCCTCCCGGAGGGAGGAGTAAATCCCCGCGCGCGAGCGGGCCTCCTGTGCGCCGGGCAGCGACCTGGGGGCGGGTACGGAGGGCGCGGCCGCGCCCCCGGACCGCCCCGGGCCGTAGCCACGCCCCCGTACCCGCCCCCAAAACGCTGCCGACACGCCCCCGAAACGCCGCGACAACCGGGCCCGCCCCCGACACGCCCCCCTCGGAGAACCCCGGGACTTACGCGAGTCCCGGGGCTCTGCGCGCGCCGGTAGGCCTATGTAAAATAGGCTTCCCGGCGCGCAGGGCCCTGCTCGCCTAAATCCGCCCGGTTTTGGGCGGATTTAGGCGAGCAGGGCTCTTAAAATCCGCCCCAATATGTGTAGGCAGTCCACTAGTGAAGTGAAGTGAGCAAGCCATGCCACATACAGGCCATACTGTGGCTGGTGTGAACCTGGTGCTTGGCAGCCCATAGCAACTGGTTGGGTGCAAGAGCCATTCCAACACTTAAGGTTACACTATGAGCCACTGAGGCCTGTTGTGATGGGGACATATCACTCCATCCGGACAGGCGTATACATCACATTTGTGTGCCATTACAGAGATAAACATTGCAAATATGATCGTGTATGGAAAAGTCTTTCTTACCTACAAGCCAACCATCACCGTACAGGCCAGCTTTGAATTTGTGAAACAGAGATGATTGCCTGAGTATGAAGGAATCGTGCGCTGATCCCGTAAACTTGGACATCACTGAGAGGATCCGCATTCCAGCATCACACACCACTTGCACGTTGAGGGAGTGGAACTGCTTTCTGTTGCGGTAGGCTGCCTCCATTTGATGGGGTGGAATGATGGCCATATGAGTGCAGTCAATAGCTCCAATGACATTCGGAAAGCGGGCAATGGCATAGAAACCACACTTGAGGTCCATCAGGTCCTGTCTGTTGCATGGAAAACCTATGTATCGAGGCATGTGGGCTATAACTGCTTCAATGACCTGGTCCAGACACCGTGAAAAGGTGCTCTGTGACATCCCACCCACAACAGCTACTGTGGATTGGAAGGAGCCACTTGCTATGAAGTGCAGGGCAGCCAAGAGTTTGGTGAGGCCGGGGATAGCACGGCTCTTTCGGGTTCGAGGGTAAAGAGCACCTCGTATGTCTTCATATATTTGCAGGATGGCATGAGAGATGAGGCAATACCTGGTGATCACAACGTCCTCTGGCATACCCAGCAATGAGGTTCGTGGAAGATAGATCCGTTGCCTGTACCTGTGGCGATGTCGACCAACGTCCTGGTGTCTGCGTTGGGCCTGTTCAGCCATGGAGTGAGCCTGCCCCATATACTGGGAATGTATAGATGGTGTTGGGAACATAGACCTACTAAGAACAAGCCTTTTTATTGGGTAGGAATAGCTTTGTAGGTGTGTGGGGATTGGTTTTATTCATTTTCGTTCACTGCGATAATATCGCGGTGTGCGCTACACGCAGTGATACAGCCTATCGCAATTGAAAAAGGTGTAGTTATTGGCCGTGTTAGGAGCCGCGCTAACAGCGCAGCCGTTTCGCGGTTTGCGGTAAGTCCTCCCTACTTTACATTTGTCCCGCCCCAACTCCGCCCCTGAATACTAAATTTAAAATTTGCATTCACAGACCGCGATAGCAGTTAGCGCAGTGTGCAAACTTATCACGCGCGATATGGCCGTATCGTGTGCGATAAGTCCTTAGAAAATAAGGCCCAAAGTATAAATAGAAAAGTACAGACAAAAACTGAACTGTGCAACAATGAAAAAACAAAAACATCACTATTTCTCAAAAAACATGAAACAGTAAAATCAAGAAATATAACACATCAATCACAATAGTAAAACAATACTAATAAAAAGAACAAACATTTCCAACTAGTGGACGAACAGCCAATAATTAAAAACTCATAAACTTTTTTTAATTTACCAAATACCAATAAAATATTTCAGAACAGCAGACACAGCAAATAGGGTCTGCACTATCAGCTATTTTCATTAATATTTACGTAGCACCACTTGGTAAGATTTTTAAAACTTTGGGTTTACAATATTTTATGTATGGTGATGACATACAACTGTTTATCCCAAGTGAGACATCAGAGAGTCCCCTG
This sequence comes from Rhinatrema bivittatum, assembly GCF_901001135.1. Classification (NCBI taxonomy): domain Eukaryota; kingdom Metazoa; phylum Chordata; class Amphibia; order Gymnophiona; family Rhinatrematidae; genus Rhinatrema; species Rhinatrema bivittatum. The sequence goes on along the minus strand of NC_042616.1, from coordinate 797,460,661 downwards.
TGTATTTTCAAGACTGTCTGCAGATGACAAATAATGCTGTATGCATACGCAATATTGTTTGGATATGATGTGGCATCGCACATCTTAACAATTAACCGCTTGAGAATGCCCGATGTCAAATGCTTTTGGAAACAGGATCCAATTTGGCTACAATGTAATTGGATATACTGTTTCTCCAAATCTCAAGGAATAAAAGTGAAAATAACTCTCATCCCCCTAAGGAATCCCATGAGAGGGCGAAAGAGGATTTTGTGGGGTTTCAGTACCTGCTGTAAAGACATTGAGGTGCTTGGCTAACGTCTGAAAACTGCATACGCAGTAACAGTCTGGAGATTTAAAGTACGTAGCTTCTACAGATTAAAAAAAAAAGCTGGAGGAACTTTATAGAGCCATCTGACACTTGGTGTTCATTGAAGTAGCTCCACTTTTAGGATTGTTGGAATAGAATATTTGAAATTCAAAATCTATTTTACAACTATTTATTTAGCATTTTTATATACCGACTTTCCAATAACAGAGTTACTGATCAATTCGGTTTACATATTAACAGTAACATTGACAAGTAAATGTCTTACAATGAACAGGTCGATATAACTTGGATAAGTATATATGGGGTTAAACACAGAAGTTGAACACAGAAAGACAACTACTTTGTCTTTCTGTGTTCAACTTCTACAGGATAATAATTCTTAATTTGTCAAGTGTTTTCCAAAAACCTTTGCTGCTTGCCATGAAGGCTGTTGTAATGTTCATGTGAATGAGAGAGTGTATATGTTTTTTAATTGATTTTAAAAAATTTTTGACATGCTGAATTGTATAAATATTTGATATGTGCCTTATAAAATGTTTAGCATATAAATAAAAAATCATTTATATACTTTAAGGTAGATTTTATAACATGGGTGTGCTGATTTTATAACGCAGAGAGGGAGGGAACTTTCTAACCCAGGAGCGGACTGGGAGGGCAATTTCTAACCCCCTAAACTAACCTGCCTTCCTTTTCCCCTATCCTCCCCAACCACTAAAACCTACCTAACAGCCCTTCCTTTTTTTGTTTTGTTTTTTTTAATTTACCTGCTCTCCCGAGCAGTAGTAAGTTGCGCAGGGCAGCTGGCTGCTGGTGTGCGCTTCAGTGGGACAGCGTCTAATGGTACTGTCTCGGCCTTCATGGCCCGCCCCTTTTTCAAACCTGGCTCTACCCCGCCTACCGGGAGATATGCACGTTGCTGCAGCACTTTGAAAATGCCCGCGGCGCACACGCGGCCCTGTCACACGTGTGTCTCCCATTAGTGGAGCACGCCGGCATTTACAAATTCACTCTTTTGTGGCTAGGAGTAATAAATCCTTATTTTTTGAAACAGGGGAGGAAAGTCATTGTTTGTGTTTTACATCTATATATTGGTTATCTAGTAATATGCTAGATAAATATGATAAATATGCTAGATATATATTGGTTATCTAGTAATATGCTAAACACTCCAGGCGCGCGATGATGTTCTCAAGTTATTACGCAATATTTTAGCATTACCTGTCTGTCCACTGTTTGCTCGCTGTAAGATCTGCTTGTACACTGTACACAGGAGTACCTGTTCAACTCGCTGGTTTATAGAATGTAATAAGACATTCCGTTAATAAGCTAATCAGTTATGTTGTTCTTTATCTGTAATAAGTTGTTCTTTATCTGTAATAAGTTGTTAAACTGGAAACCGGAGTGAAGGCAGTTTGCTATACCTCGGTATATAAAAGATTACAAATAAATAAACAAACAAACAAACAAACAAATAAATAAATATGCCATCTTTAGGTATTGGTAAAACAATGTGGATAGGGAGTAAAGAGAGGTTCCATCTACCTTGTCTCTAGCCTTTAAAACAAGACCCAATAATTGTGACCATGGAGGCTAGAAATTTAGAGGTCATTTTAAACTCATAACTAGTAAATACTAAGCCTCATATAAAGAAAGTATTTAAAGTGGAATTTTATGTTAAAATTATTGCATCCCCCTTAAGTACCTGTTATCTTTGGAGCACTTTCGTACACATTTGGTCAAGGGGAGGTCAAAATTCAAAAGCTATATAGATGGATAACCTAACAGTTATCCGTCTAAATGGCATAGTCAGGCGACTATATTCAGCCCTTATCGGATAAAAAAGGGCATTTTGAGGGCGTGCCAGGGAACAGCTGAGATATCCGGCTAGCCTAGTGGAATATCGGGTATATCCGGCTAGGTTAGTCGGATAACTTTAGACGTGCTTCAGAGCAGGTCTAAAGTTGTGCGGCACCGTCATAACGGGGAAAATGGAAAAACCTTCACATCAAGGGGGGTTTCCTGAGCAATCTCCTTCCTTCCCCCTCCCTCCCCCCTCAATATCTTAGGAAGGCCCTCTCAGCCTGCTCTCTTGTCACTCCCAAAATCATTTCTGGGAGCAGAGGCTCTCTGTGCCAGTTGTTTTATTTTTTTTCCTATTTATATGAATAGCCCGCCCCCTGCCTTCCCCTCCCGCAGATACCCCCCTTCCCCCGACCCTCCCCATTCCCCCCCCCCAGTACCTTCGTTTTTCTTTGCCAGGAGCAAGGGACCCTCTGCCCCACTCCTGACAACTCCAGCATGGCTCTAAAGTAGACAGCTCTGGAAGCGTTTGCTTACGTTAAGCTTACGCTTCCAGCGCAGCCTGCAGCCGTAAGAAAAGGAGGCTGCACAGGAAGCATAAACTGTGGTTAAGTTTACGCTTCCTAACGTCAGCCGCCCTACTGAATATGGACCTCTTGGATTTTTGCAATGGCCTCTATGTCAGCTTACCAAAGAACGGCCTGAGCAGTGCACCGTGCATCTGGTTCAAAATGCAGCAGCAGGCTCAATAGTAGGGACTTCCATAAAGGAGCACACGCAGTATCTCCAGTTTTAATATCCCTTCATTGGTTGCCAGTTAGGTTACAGTCACAGTTTAACATTTTAGTTTAGACACATACAGGTTGCTACACTCGGATGCTTCATGTATATTAGCAAACTGAAGATTTTATAACAATTCCCAAGGGTGCATGCAGTTTCTCATTGGAAATTACCCAAGGAAAAAAATACCCGCAGAGATTTGCATCTACATTTTCCAGCCAAAACAAATGCAGTTAGGGCCTGTTTTATTAAGGCTTTTCTCCCATTCTGTGTCTGTAGGGGGAAATGCTTAGTAAAACGTAGCCCATAATTTGGGAAAACACTAAGCTATATTAAAGTCATTTATAAATCATCGACCCGACCGCTCATCTCTCTTTATGGGAGCAATCGTGTTTGTAAGTGCTTCCTAAAAGGCAAATAATTCCCTTCCAGTCTAATATGGGTGTGTAAACGATTCCAGAGCTGCAGCCCAGGTAAATGGCTTTAGGCAAACGCCATCGCAGTGACCAGCGCAACATTCTGACGGCCAGCATGGGATGATGGGTAGAACAGACATAAAAACAAACAAACAAAAAAAATCCCTAAAATGGAATTAGTTTAAAAACTATTACATTTATCTTTAAGACTTATTTTTTGCTCCTTTTAAATCATTACATTCATCTCCACGCATGATTTCTTTAACAAACCCCCACAAACCTTATGATACCATAACACTGCTATTGTTATTTCTTTTTGAGCAAAAGTAGTTGGCAATTTGCACTGAAAATCTAGTAAATAAATGAGTAGTTCAGTAAGACTTGCATGGCACAGAAAAACAAGATAAGGCATGTATGGGTCTGCGTTATGCCGGCTGCCCTTCCCTTTCCAAACAGTACTTGCTCCAGAAAAAAAATCTCTGCAGTCATAAATCAGCATCACTCACCTCTCTCTTATGGAAGAGCAATGCCTTTGGTACATTTATCATAGTTTAAGAAACTTTGACATGTTGTTCTTTTCTGAATTTTAAAAAGCCCCGGTTTTGGTTTTTTTTTTGTTGTTGTTTTATTTCTGGGGGCCATATTTCTAGTAGCAGACAGCTAGGACATAGTATATACAACTTTAAAACAAGAAGGGAATGTTTTGGAAATATGAAAAGGCAGAAGAAAAATGGTACCAGCCATCAGATTTCTCAAGGGAAAAACTAAAAACCAGGCAGGAGTTTCTCAAGCTGCCCCTGTCTCACAGTTATTGTTGACGTATCCACGACATCCATCACTGCCCGTGCCTGGAGATCTGGGTCAAGGTTTTTTACAGAACTCTCATCTCTCAGAAAAAGGTGTCCCTCTCCCAGTCAAAAGTTCATATTCAGTTTTTCAGGATTTTTTTTTTTTTTTAATAAAACCTCCTCTGTGATATACAGTGAGGCAGTTAGAGAATAATATACATCTATTAATATGAAGCTGTTAAGTCATTTGAGGAATGCTGTGGAAGTGAAATATAGCAACAAGTGGTATAGATAATGTATAGCTGTGTGCCCCGCTGGGCTCCATCAGGCAGCAACGAGAGGGTGGCCCTTTCAAAACTACAGGGCTTGTATAGTCAGCTAAGCAATTGGGGAAGGGTCTATTTATAGGAGCTTTTACATAAAAGAGAAAACAACCATAAAAGAAAAACCTGACTCTATCTGAGCTCTCTCTTTATGTGGATTCACCCAGCTCTCGCTGTGCTGGGAAAAGGTTAGCTCTGGTCCTACTATAAATTTCACTGCAATCAATGTTTTTCTATTTTCCTCTGATCTAAGGGCCTTGAGCCTTAAGAAGTTCAGTAACAGGGTGGTTCTCAGCTCTATGTTTCAGAAGTCCTGGAGTCCTTCCAGAGATACTTCAGTTTCTCCTACATCTAACTGAGCTCCTTCAGTTTTTTCCTTCTACCTGTAGCAGAGGGCCCAGGAAGGAAATGGCCAAGTTACTCCTCATCATTTAGCAGCTAGAAGGAAGGTGCCCTGGGGAGGAGTGAAGTCACCGACCTTAATGGCTGCCTAACCGAAGAACTCCTGCTACCCCACCACGAAGCTTGTGAAAATAAGCATTTACAAAATATCTGATCTCCCTAATAACGAGCCGGAGAACATTACTTACGCTCCTAGATGCTACCCCTAAAGAAAAGCATTGATTTAAGTAAGTTTTCATATGGAGTGGCAGTGTTAGAGCTTGGCGGCAATAACGGTGACAAGATGGCCGACCTCCACGTGGAGAAGCAGAGCGCAATGGGAGAGAATCGAGTTATCGCTCAGAACCCGACAGCCTATGATTCAATCTCGAAAGCAGACTTTATAAAATGATTCAAGGATGTAAACACTAATATTGATGGGCTCAAAGCAGAACTGTCACAACTTACAGCTGAGCTGCGACGCGATGTTGGTGAAATTGGCCATAGAGTGGATGAGATGGAACACCACATGGAAGAACGGTTACCAGTGATAAATTATCAAAGAAAGTCTCAAATGTTGAAGAAGCACAGGTATCTATACAAGATAAATGGGAGGATCTGGAAAACTGATCCCGACGGTGCAATCTGAGATTCTAGGGGATCCCTGAGCAGGAGGAATATCGCAATGCTTTCAGGTGGTACAGCAAATCAGCACATTTTTATTATTGAAAGAAAAAGAAGGTATTCTATTGGTTGAAATCCAAATAGAATGAGTGCACAGAAGACTGGGACTGAAGCGTAACAATCTCCCAAGAGATATCATAGCCTGCTACCAACGTTTATTTATTTATTTATTTATTTATTTAACATTTTTCTATACCGACATTCGCACGAGACATCACATCGGTTTCCAGACAACAGCAAATTCAGCCAACAGGGCTTTACATTGTAACTGATATTATAACTGGTGGGGAGGGGAGGGAAGGGAAGGGGCAGTAACTTGGAACTATATGAGTAAGCTGGGAACAGAGGAGGGGAATAAGGGGGGGTTTATTTACAAAAAGCAGGAGTTATGTACATTCTATATACATTCTATTATGTACAAGGGAGTGGAGGGGGGGCTGTGGTTAGGGAGGGATGGGGGGGGAGGAAAGAGTCTGGGTGTAAGGTTGAGTGGATTAGAGGAGGGGTGTGGGGGGGGGGGGAATGGAACTACAGTCTATTTAAATCTAAAACAGATTCTAAATATAAAACAAAGTAAAAAGTGCTTGAAAAATCAAGCCAAGATTGCCATATTTTAGAAAACAGCCTGCTTCTGGGGACTGCTTAATTAAAAAAAAAAAAAAAAACATTAAAAATACAGAAAATAAAAATTAAGAGGCCGATATTCAGAAGCCATTTATGCAAATAACTGAAAAGCTATCCATCTAAATGGCTAGCTGGCAATATTCATCACCGTATGCGCCTAAAGTCTGGAGGCACAACAGGATGTGCAGCTAGAATTTAGGCGCATAAGTCGGAGGCATTCCGGAGGCGGGCAGGAGGCGTTTTCGGAGCGGTGCAGAGTTAGCCGCTTAAGAACGAGGTGGGAGCAAAAGCTGTCTGCCACGATCAGGTCGTTTTTCCTCAGGATGGAGAGGGCAATATCTGCTTCAGTAAGGTCATTTTTGTTTTGGGTAGATGAAAGGAGGGGTGGTGGTGTTTGTCAGCCTCGGCAACTGCATTCTTTTCAGCAGGTAGATAGGAGGGGGAGGTTTTTGCGCGCTGGCTAGTCAAATTTAGGCCTGCTATCGTAGCACTATAGATTTGAACGGTCAAGTTACATGCTTAGTACTGGAAACGCAGGAAGTGGGGGGCACCTAATCTTCCTCTCCTCCCCTCTGACATAACCCCCGTCCTAACCATGTAGTTAAGTACATCTCAGAAAAGTGAATAAACCTCTTCATTATGGATATTAGGTGCTTAATGCAATATCAGTTTCATCCCGGCGGGGTTGATGCACCTATTTAATTACTAGCACAGAAGCTGAGGCCAATAGTGATTCATAGTGCTTTTTTTCCTAGAAAGAAAGGGGGAAGGATTTTGGGGCGACTATCCAACATCCCTCACCCCAGGATGGCCCCATTTTCCACAGTTGCCTACGGGCTTCAATCACGGCCAGGTGCCAATTTTTTTTTTTTTGGGGGGGGGGGGGGGGGGGAACGACCCCTGGAAATCTCTAGGTGCTGGCTGGCTATTTTTTAAAGCCCAGCAGCACAGGAGAGAAAGGATTGGACGCTGAGCAGTGGGTGGAGGAAGAGAGGAAGCTGGGTAGGTTGGGTGGGAGAGAGAGAGAGAGAGAGAGAGGATGCTCAGCAGCACTGCAAAGCAGGATGAAGAGATTGTGATAACGCTGGTCTGCTGAGCAGGGATGGAAGGGAAGAAAGAGGAGGACGTTGGGGAGAGGATTCATGCTGGACTGGGGGGGATACACCGAGGCCCAGGGGGTACAGAGAGAGGGGGAATGCAGGACTTGGCAGAGGGTGAGAGGGGGATGCTGAGCACGGTGAGAGAGGGGGATGCTGTGACAGAGCTCCCGCTGACAGGCAGGTGTGAAGGTGGAAGGGTGCAAGACTAAAGGCTCACCCAGCACGCCTAATAACCCTCGCATTGGCCCATTGCAAGTTCATTAATACAGGAGAGGGCCTTTTCCACTGCCAACCCTCTCGCTTTTGGATTCTTTTCCAGGGCACCTTGGAGCCAACAGCAGGCCTGAAGTCATTTAAGAAAGCACTCATAACCAATTTGATTTGTAGGTCTTATGTTTAATATCTTATAGCTTGTGTTCCTTTTCCAGAGCCGTTTTTAATTTTTTTAGTGTAGGAAGTGATTTTTTTTATTGTTATTTTAGTGTTTTTAAACTAATGTATTGGAATCCACCTTGAATGATTGTGTGATATGAGTGGAATACAAATCTTTTAAATAAATAAATAAATACATACATACATGGCCTTTCTCCCCATCCTCCCTTCCAGCAGTAGGAGGCATAAAAGGAGCACTTTTATCTGCTGTTCCTCCTCGGACACTGTCATGGCCTGGGAAAAGAGAGAAAGAGAGGCACCACTGCTGCTTTTCTCAGGTTTAGATTCAGGAAACTTTGTCATGACACAATTTGTACATAAAGTGGATGAAAAGAGAGAAAAATAGGAAAAAGAAATACATAATAGTGCTAATAGTAATTAAAATTGCAGGGTGCAGAATGGTTAATAATATGGACAATTACCAGGTTCTGGGGCTATTCTGCATTATCCTTATTTGGGAAACTGAGCAGTTTTTCCCAGGCTGGAAGCACAAAGCCAGACAGACTCCAACCGTTTCTAATGCAGATAAAACTTTATTCAAGTTACGGCACTTTAACACAATAGAATGACTGCCTACCTTTGCAGTACACTTCCCAGTCTCTGGGCTTTGGGTCAGCATAGATTTACAGGAGCTGCCTCTCCTGGAGACGCAGGTGCCTCCTGACCCCAGCTGGGCTTATATTCCTATGCTCCCCAGCTGGTCTCGCCCTCAGGCCACTCCCCTGCCCCTCAAGGTCCTACCCATCTCCCTCTGTGACATTTAAGTTGGACCAGGCCTCTAGCTTCGTCCTGCACATACAAGGAGGAAAATGGGGTCACTCCGCTACACCCTAGAGATGGCATATAGGACTGGTGCCCCAACTCTATTGGCATGTGCCCTGTAAAGATGAGACCTCTGATTGCTGCACAGTTCAACCCTTCCCGAGGCAGCAGCCTGCAGAGATTAAGAGGGGAGGGCTGAGATGAGAGAAAACAGAACAGAAAAGAGCTTCTCTGCTTCTAAATCCAGCCCCTCCCCTCCTGTCATTTTCCAGCTGTTGATGCACAGGGGGAAAAAAGATGTCAGTACTAATTACCATCAAGTATCGACAGATAAAAAGCAGAACCAGCAAGGAAAGCACCCGGAGCAGTCTGTGCCTTTGCTTTGGCCCTTCCCTTGTGCAGGACAGGGGAGTTCTATAGTATGAGGCACAAAAACTTAGCTGAGCCTGCACGCTACGGTAATATGGGATGCCACACTGCCCTGTGGTTTTTAAATGTGTGGCACGTGCGCTCACCTAATTGGTTCACTTGAGGCAGATGCTGCAGGGGTATTGGTGGGAGGTGGCATTTTTTTGCCGCCTCAGAATTTCTGCTGCTTGAAGCTGTCGCCTCACCCTGCCTAGTTATTGAACCGTCCCTGAGTAAGGGGTGTGCAGCCACAATAATTCTGTTTCATTTCCTGTTTCATTATGGTGGATTTTTTTTTTTTGGGGGGGTTCTCGTTTTGTTTAAAGGTTTGTTTGCTGAGCAAAAATATTAAAAGAAAAAAAGAAAAGAAACCAAAAAACAAACTGAACTCTCACTGCCATTTCCAGGCATACCTGGGGCCTCTCTGGGCCGCTCTATCCATACCTTGAATCTCTATGAATTTCTCCCAGAGACTCTGGGAATTTATATAAATTTAAGGGACACTAGGCCTCTCTCTTTACAGCTTCTACCACTCCCCTTCTTCAGTAAGCCGCAGGGAACAGGAGAAGAGGGATGATTCTGGACCACATGCACTGCAGGGGGGGGGAACTGGAGTTGTGATTCTAGAGCTTAGCACTCAGCAGAGGGTAGATTGAGGCAGCACAAGTCAGGGATTTATGACCTGGGGGGGGGGGGGAGGGGCAGGAGTAAACCAGAGTGCTGGGATCAGGGACAGAGAAAGGGGAAGTATGCAGGAGGTCATCCCTTGCAAGGGGAAATATGATGGTGGATGGGGGTAGAGAGAGAGTGTGGATTGGAAGGTGGTGGAAAAGAGAAAGCTGGTTACTAAGTCAAAAAATGTAGTTATTTATTTAATGAATTTAACATTTAAATTCCACATTATCTATAATTCTAAGCAGTTTACAAGAAAACATTCATGAATATAAAAATAATAATAATAATAATAATAATAATAATAATAAAACAGAAAATTAAAAACTCAATAATTAATAAAAACAAGATAAGGACAGCACAAAAGCCTGCAGTACCAATCACAGATGAGCTTGATTAGCAACTTGGGAACATTGCACGCAGTGAAAATGTTTTTTTTTAAAACTGTTTCAAACAGCCTGAAGGCACGATTTTCTACATAAATAAGTCTTCAAATCCTTTCTGAAAGGTCTTAAAACAGGACTGTTGGCATAGAGAATCTGGCAAGCTGTTCCATAAAGTAGGGCCTGTCACTGCAAGCATCATCCCTGGAGATTCAACAAGCCTATCAGAATGCACTGAAGGAATGTCTGATAGACCTTGGCCAACACAACGCTAGGTTCTTTGCGGGTCTGTAGATGTTTTATAATCAACTAATACAGCATGCGCTTCGCGATTCAAAGATTTATGACTCAGTGTGGGTATCTGAAATGTGCTCATGCTGAGAAGAGCAAGCAAGAATACCAGCCGCTGAATTTTGAATGACTTGAAGTGCACACAGAGTCGAGAAGGGCAAGCCTAAAGGAAGAGCATTGCATTAAACAAGACGAGATAAAACAAGAGACTGAAAGCACAGTACGAAAGTCAGTGCAGTTCAAGAAGGATATCAACTTTCTCAACATACGAAGCTTTATAACGTGAACCCTGAACAGTAGATTTAACATTGATCAGATTCATCTGATGATATCTCCTTGGGAGCTTTGCTCCTCCTGGCTCCTTTGACTTTCATTTCACTAGAAACAAATGCTGGGATTCTAGTGCCATAACCCTTCTTTCACAACTACCCAGAGATTTTCTCTTATTTCCTATCACTGTTCATAGTCTGGTCATTGTGGCAATGGTTCTGAGGCTGGAAGCCATGCACCGGGGCTCCTGCCAGAACTCTTCACCATGGGGTCTAAATCCAGCCACCACCCTTAATGAAAACTATGACTCCCCTGTCTAGAGACTGTGATCATCCCCAGCCCCTGTCAACCAAGGTGCAGGGACCTTCAACATGACAGTTCACACTGCTGTCACTGAGCCACTTGCTCAGGTTTTTTTCTATATGTGTCTGGTTGTTACCTTTTCCCCCATTATATCCCTTGGAACTGGGCCACATAAATGTTTTAGAGCATATGTAAATGAGGCAGAGTTGTAACTGGAGTGTGGGTAGGCATTTGGAGCTTCTTGCCTTTAGATTGTGCTGACATCACTCCTTGAGCATGTTTCATTTATTTATTTAAAACTTTTTATATACTGTTATAACAAATTAATTTGAACAAAACGGTTTACAATTATTTCAAAATAAAAATAAATTGCAGTCAATTTACAGGTTACAGAAGTTGCTGATGCCAGCAGAAGGATTTTACAGACCCAAAAAAGATAATGAGCCTCTAATTTATGGTAATAATTCATTCCATGCTTGCATAACATTTCTCATTATACATTCTTTTTTTTTTTTTACCTTTTCACCACTATTCGGACTCCCAAAGAATCCTTTTTGCTGATCATTTCTAAGGATTTCAAAGTAGCAAAACAGTGGAATTAGGTGGTGATCACAGCCAAAGGAATGCTAAGGTGTATGGGGAGAGGCATAATCAGTAGAAAAGAGAAAGTGACTCTGCATAGGAAGTCAGTGAGACCTCATCTGGCCTGGAGTATTGTGTCCAACTCTCGAGGCTGTACCTCTGAAAAGGATACAGAAAGAGATGGTTCCTAGAGATGGACTACCAGGAAAATGCAGGGTCTACATCAAAAGTCTTACTCAAGAGTGTTAGCAATAACACAAGTATTTAATGTGCTTTATAAAGGAGAAGACAGAGATCAACTGGGGCCTCAGGCGACTGAAGTGGGCAGACTAAGGGCCTCATTTTCCAAAGAGTTACCGCGCGCGATACGGCTGTACCGCCTGCGCTAAATTCGCGAACCGCGATAACAAGCATATATCGCGGTTCGCGAATGCAAATATGGAATAATGTATTCAGGGGCGGAGTTGGAGCGGGGCAAATGTAAAGTAGGGAGGAGGTATCGCGTGGCGCGAAACCCGCGGCGGTGTTAGCGCGGACGTATCGCGTGGCGCGAACCCTGCGGCGGTGTTAGCGCGGCTCCTAACGCGGCCAATAACTACAACCCTTTCAAATGCGATACAGTCTATCGTGGCGCACAGCGCGCAGCGCGCTAATAGCGCGTTGAACGAAAATTTGCCAAACCAATCCCCATAGACCTACAAATGTAGAGCTGGCCAATAAAAAGGCCTGTTCTTAGTAGGTGAATCTGCTCCACACGTTCACAGTGTATGGGGCAGGTGCACGCCATGGCTGACCAGGCCCAACGCAGACGCAGACACCAGGATGTTGGTCGGCGTCGCCATCGTTACAGGCATCGGATCTATCTGCCACGAACCTCATTGCTGGGAATGCCAGAGGATGTAGTCATCAGCAGATATCGCCTCAGCACTCGTGCCATCATGGAACTATATGGAGACATACGAGGTGCCCTTGAGGCCCGAACCCGAAGGAGCCGTGCCATCCCTGGCCTGACCAAACTCTTGGCCGCCCTGTATTTCACAGCAAGTGGCTCCTTCCAATCCACGGTAGCTGTTGTGGGTGGCATGTCACAGAGCACCTTTTCCCGGTGTCTGCACCAGGTCATTGCAGCTGTTATGGACCGCATGCCTCGCTACATAGCATTCCCACGCAACAGACAGGACCTGATGGACCTCAAGCGTGGTTTCTATGCCGTTGCCGGCTTTCCGAATGTCATTGGAGCTATTGACTGCACCCATGTGGCCATCGTTCCACCCCGTGAGATGGAGGCAGCCTACCGCAACAGGAAGCAGTTCCACTCCCTCAACGTGCAAGTGGTGTGTGATGCTGGAATGCGGATCCTCTCGGTGATGTCCAGATTCCCGGGGTCAGCGCACTATACCTTCGTACTCAGGCAATCAGCTCTGTTTCGCAAATTCGAAGATGGCCTGTATGGCGATGGTTGGCTTGTAGGTAAGATCCACATTAACATACATATAACATTTTTGCAAGGGTCATCTCTGTAATGGCACACAAAGGTGATGTAGACGCCTGTTGTGATGGAGTCACAGGTCCCCATCACAACAGACCTGAGTGGGACATTGTGTTACTGAAAGTGGTGTAATGGCTCAGGCACCCAACCATGTACCATTGGCTGCCAAGCACAAACTATGCAGTACGCCTTGTATGTGGCATGGCTTGCTCACCTCACCGCACAGGTGGACAGCCTACACATATTGGGTGTAGCCATGGCTACTGGCAGTGTGCAAGATGAATTGAGACCTGTCATGTAAGAGCAGCTCACATCCACAGGTGTTAGTGAGCCCCTGACGTTCCTGAGACCTTGCATGAACATCTCTACTCAGTTGTGCACATTGAGGGGCAGCCAGTTGACACCATGTATGTTGTTGGGTAGGCATACCGACAGAGAAGGTGTACCTGAGCACATATGTCAGTACACAATGACTGGAGTGCATACTGCATATGATTTAAACACAGGGATGTCAGGACAGTGGTGTAATGCACCAACCGCATACACAGAGCTGACATACATCTCACTGTTTAGGGGCCCTTCACGTGCTATAACGCCTAATAGCCACACACCAGCTGTGTGCCAAAGCAATCCTGACACCACACACATAAGGTGTAGGGAAACAGGAATGGGCTGCCTCGTGCCATCCGGTTCAACTGCATGTATTGAGCACATACACCCATGGGACAGAAACATAAGTATGTGTAATCTGTTCCCTATGTCATTGCTACAGGAGACGCAGCCTATGGATGCAGGCCCTGGCTGATGACCCCGATCCCCCAGCCTGCCACAGCACAACAGCTGGCCTATAATCGGTCCTTAACTGCTACCCGCATGGTCATCGAACGTACCATCGGCCTTTTGAAGAGCCGCTTCCGATGTTTGGACAAGAGTGGGGGAGCGCTACTGTATGCCCCCCCCAAGGTTGCTCAAATAATCCTGCTTTGCTGTGTGTTCCATAATGTGGCTCTTCGCCATGGAATACCTGTGGCTATAGCTCCAGACCTCAGACCTGATCCCCCATGTGCGCGTGCACGACGGCATGACAACACACTCAGGGGCAGCCAGGTTCGCCAACACCTTATACAGACACACTTTTAAGGTTGGCATGGGGCAGACCCCTGCCCCAGACGGCCTGTTTGCCCACCGATGGGTTAGGAAATAGGTTAGTGTGCAGAGCTCCTTTCAGTCTGCTACGTGCTTCACCTGCTATGTGTGTCCACCCAACAACTGTGTGGGGTGCTGGGCTGCCACAGAGGATGTAGGCCATAATAGGGTGGGGAAGCGCTGCCTCAAGCCTCTGCTGAGGTGCTGTATGTGTGATACCTATTCTGTGCCATTGGGCTAAGCACTTGCTACATACTCTGGGTTGCTGTGCAGTGCACTTCTGCCATCCAAGGTGTACCACACACCTGTGTCATTCCAGATATGGCAGACATTATCTGATGGAGTTACTCAGCAACACAGTGCACCTCAGCAGCAAGGAAGAGCTACCTGGCCATGCATGCTCCTGGAAGCAGCACACACACATGCTGTCAGACCCCTCATGATATAGATGGCCCCTGTTGGGACACACAGCCACCATTTAATGCAGGCCGGACATACTCCTGTCATGACATCTCACCTGAAGAAAGTGTCAGCAGTGCTGGCTGCACGGAGCTGTGGGCTGGGGCTACCCAGCCACCTTACGCATTTTTGGCTACAAAGGTGATGGCCTGACTGTTGGCATGTGATTGGGAGGACAGCGTGTCAGGCAGGGTGAGAAACTAATGGCTGACCCTATCATCTATGGAGACTCCAGACATGGCTGTTCATGCAGGCTTAGCCATAACTCCACTATTATTTAACTCCTAACAGTCAACACACCTCACCATAAATATGACTATTAGCTACCTCTTACAATGTGATTATATATACTTATCTTGTTTTCCTTTTCATATGTTGCCTTCTTACTCCAAATTCTATATTCCGCTGTTACATGTAACAGCTTTTTCTGCACTATTGTTCAAGTGTAAGCTTATTTTGCACTCCTGTGTCATGTGAACCAGCATGCTGGGACTATTGTCAGGAATGTTGGGATATAACAAACTGAAATAAATAATTACAATAAATAAAGGATTCCTCATACTGGAAGCATGTGTGGCTCATAAAGTATGTAGGATACAGTGGCCTGTCGCCCTCATACTGTACGGTATAATGGTACACAGGGCAGGAAGGTGACCGATTGGGCTGAGGATTGGTCTGCGCTCTGACCATAACCATGCCTCCCCCCCAGTCTGGCCACAAGATATGCAAACCCATCCCACCCAGCTTGTGTGACTGGGACAGGTTGCTGTGTTGCCACTATCTGACAATGATGGTGCTGCCCACTGCAGCACCCCATACCAGGATGGCATCTCGGGGTACAGGTGGTACCTAGGCTCTGCATTACACACACACCCCCCCCCCCCCCTCACCACCATCCACTCTTGCTTTGGCCCTCAAGCATGATCCCATGCAGATGTACACCTGGAGCCTACAGGTACTGTACCTTATGAGGGTGCACCCGTCTGGCAGCACGCGAGCTGGCTGCACCCAGCGATGTCTTCCACAAGGGGATATAAGGAGGGCCAACGGTGCCATCAGCCCCTGCCATGGCTGGTCACAGTGTTCAAATACCTCACACTTGGCCAAGCAAATGTGCATCCTTAACAATTGTGCTACCTGCTGCACCACAGTTGTATGGTCCTGGTTTCCACTAGCTGGGTATGCAGACGTTAAACAGGCTGCACGGTACATGCTGTATGTTCTGACATGGCTACCTGTTCTTAATGAGGTGGAATGTGTCAGTGAAGCAAGATGTGCCTAAGGGTGTTGACAAATACCATCACAGTGTTCAGTGTTGCACTTGGCTTCTGCCTCAGTGCATACACAGGCCACACAGTGCCATGGACATGGAGGCAACACAAACCATCATTCATGGATTGTGTCCTCCATGGGTGCACCAACAGGGTCCTTAGTAATGCCATGAATACAGAAGTGTGTGAGACCCAGTGATACAGATCTTCATTATAATCCACTGAATTAGAACAGGACAACAATCATTCACATGCTGCAGAACCCCAGTGTACCTCCCTCCCTACAGGTGTGCTGGTCAGTCAGACGGTGACAGCTAACCAATGTGGCACACACATCATCATCAGTAGAACATTACTGTTTCCACATGCTGAATGACCTGTGGCACTGCCTGACAGGCCATATGTGTAGGAGACCCCTTTAACTTGCTTCCCAAGTATGTAGTGCACAGGAGCTGGTGCACAGTGGTGGTACCAGTACTGCTAACTGCGCTGTGTGCAGGCATATAGGGAATAAGGGCCACACATGGACCTACATGTCCCTCCGCGTGACATAGATGCACCCATATTGGTACGTTAGGAGGGTAGGCGTCCCATCCACATGATGTCCCTCAAAAAAGGCTTGCAGGTACAGGAGCTTCACGACAGGGTTTGTGGCACAATGGGTGTGAGGTGGCTACATAACATGATGGTGACACAGGTCACACAGTCTGTGTAAAATGTCTGCTGAAAATGATGTGTGAGCAACATTGTTTACCTGTAACTGTCGCAACTGCACACCTGTAGGAAGGAAAGTCCACTGGGGTTCTGCAGCATGTGAATGATTGTTGTACTGTTGAGGGACAGTTATGTCTAACAAATATCTGTCACAACTGACCGATACCTGTGACTGCCCTGTACTGGTTAGCCAATCAACATGCCCTATCACCAAGGACAGTCCACCTTGGTGAGTGGCTGGCATATGTGTGTGTAGTGACCTTACATATGTGAAGACAGTGTAGGACTCTGGACCACACAGTGTGGGCCATCAGATGGTGGGCCATGTCCACCATTGGAACAGGTAATGGAGGAGCCATGCACACCCCACAGCTAGGAGATGGCACCAGAGGGATGTGTGCCACTATGGATGGGGACCCCTTGTTGCGATATCTGCACCTTTCAGACCCACAAAATCCTTCATGGGTGAGTAACAGTGACTGCACAACAGCAGTCACCACATCAGTGTGCACATGGACACCCGCTAAACACACTTAAGGGCTGTTAACCATGCCTTACACCGCGTGCACCCTGTACACAGGTATGACATGTTGCCATTAATATTGTCCCCTCTCTGTACAACTAACAGCCCACTTAGCTGGCTGCTGACAGTCTGTGCAACTGCTGTAATACACAGCATGCAGATAGCCACATTACCTTTCCCCTCCCACACTTGTCAGGGGCCCACAACCTTAATGCTAAAAGCGTGCCCATAGGATGGCGTTCCTGGCACACAACCAAGCTGCCATGGTGGGGATGCACAACGATATATGGGATTGCACACGGTACATGCTTAGCATGTACAGCTGGAAAGGCCTACACAGTATTGTATGCCAATGGTGCCTGGAAATTAAGAGTGTGCATGCCCTACCACTATCATGGATGTCGTGCATGCCAACCTCTCGGTCAGTCACCCAGCAGTGCTGGCTGCTATCATCCAGTTACCTGCATAGGTGAGAGACCATCTAGGAAGCAACGTTGGCTAGTACCTTAGCATCAGTTCGCCTTACTTACATGGTGTGGGTCATGCACAGATAGGTACCATACTGAACCCTGGTCAGATATCCATGTCTGGCCTCCTCACCAACATCAGTGCATGACATGAGCAGTGCTATTGCAAGACATAGCTGCCCACCTCTTCCCCTTTCCTCACAGATCAGGAGTGCTGGCATACATCAGCAGACTCCATTACTGTGCATTCCCTGTACTGAGGAACAATACCTCTTCTACTGTCAGGGACATGTCTGGTACTGCCCTATGTTTTACTCTGTAAGGTATGTGGCAGACAGGTGCACATGTAGCAATAGTGACCCTCAGCCAGGGGACATTGGACACTCTGTATTGCTGCAATGTGGGATACAGCATGCAAGGTGTGGCGGGGGGACACCAACAGCACATTAGGAACATAACAACGACACAATAGGTGGCAGGTTAAACAGGATATTTATTCCTGACAACATTCAGCAGGGCATAGTCAAGTATTATGTGAGCAGTAACAGCATACAATTGATGTTCCTAGGTATTCATTATCTGCAAGTACTAGATAGCTAATGGATCCAAAGGGATCCAAATCCGGACTACATCACTCCACCATCAGCAGTATTCACACATATGCAGGTAGTGGGTGTTATCAGTACTGGCAAAGCATGATTACCTAGGAACAGGAAGTGGCACCCCAATAGCTTGGATACTGTAATACATAGATTACCGCTGGTCAGTATACAATGAGTAGACAGGCATAGGCCCCAGGCAGTCCATGTTGAAAGAGTGCACTGACAGAGGACAGCCTGACAGGCCAGCCAGCAGAGTGAAAGTCCAGGCCCCAGGCAGTCCAAGTTGAAAGACTGCACTGAAAGAGGACAGCCTGACAGGCCAGCCAGCAGAGTGAAAGTCCAGGCCCCAGGCAGTCCATGTTGGAAGAGTGCACTGAAAGAGGACAGCCTGAGAGGCCAGCCAGCAGAGTGAAAGTCCAGGCCCCAGGCAGTCCATGTTGGAAGAGTGCACTGAAAGAGGACAGCCTGCCAGGCCAGCCAGCAGAGTGAAAGTCCAGGCCCCAGGCAGTCCATGTTGGAAGAGTGCACTGAAAGAGGACAGCCTGACAGGCCAGCCAGCAGAGTGAAAGTCCAGGCCCCAGGCAGTCCATGTTGGAAGAGTGCACTGAAAGAGGACAGCCTGAGAGGCCAGCCAGCCAGGCAGCAGAGTGAAAGTCCAGGCCCCAGGCAGTCCATGTTGGAAGAGTGCACTGAAAGAGGACAGCCTGACAGGCCAGCCAGCAGAGTGAAAGTCCAGGCCCCAGGCAGTCCATGTTGAAAGAGTGCACTGAAAGAGGACAGCCTGACAGGCCAGCCAGCAGAGTGAAAGTCCAGGCCCCAGGCAGTCCATGTTGAAAGAGTGCACTGAAAGAGGACAGCCTGACAGGCCAGCCAGCAGAGTGAAAGTCCAGGCCCCAGGCAGTCCATGTTGGAAGAGTGCACTGAAAGAGGACAGCCTGACAGGCCAGCCAGCAGAATGAAAGTCCAGGCCCCAGGCAGTCCATGTTGGAAGAGTGCACTGAAAGAGGACAGCCTGACAGGCCAGCCAGCAGAGTGAAAGTCCAGGCCCCAGGCAGTCCATGTTGGAAGAGTGCACTGAAAGAGGACAGCCTGACAGGCCAGCCAGCAGACAAGGTACCCAGCGGTTCAGCATGTAGGCAGCAGGCAAAAACATGAAGGTTCAGGCTACAGCAGTGAAGGGTCAGGACCAGACAGCAGCAGCAGCAGCAGCAGCAGGCGGAGGACACAGCAGCAGCAGCAGCAGGAGGAGGCCCAGGAGGACACAGCAGCAGAAGCAGCAGGCGGAGGCCCAGGAGGACACAGCAGCAGCAGCAGCAGGAGGAGGCCCAGGAGGACACAGCAGCAGCAGCAGCAGCAGGCGGAGGCCCAGGAGGACACAGCAGCAGCAGCAGCAGGAGGAGGCCCAGGAGGACACAGCAGCAGCAGGAGGAGGCCCAGGAGGACACAGCAGCAGCAGCAGCAGGCGGAGGCCCAGGAGGACACAGCAGCAGCAGCAGCAGCAGCAGCAGGAGGAGGCCCAGGAGGACACAGCAGCACATGGCGTTTGGAGACATGAGGCACAGATTGCACCACACAACCAGCATTAACATGCCGTCAGCAGACCGGTCATCCTACAGCACACTGCCAGATTGTGCAGCTCTTGAAACAGAAGGTGGGAGACAGCAGAGTGGCACAGCGGATGGCGGTGGGCCAGGTGAGCAGGTGGGTGGGAGCTTTGCATGGTGCTTCCCCCTCCATCTCGACGGCACTGCCCCTCTGTAGGGAGCAGGCAGCAGGACATCCTCTTCCATCTCGACGGCACTGCCCCTCTGTAGGGAGCAGCCAGCAGGACATCCTCTTCCATCTCGACGGCACTGCCCCTCTGTAGGGAGCAGCCAGCAGGACATCCTCTTCCATCTCGACGGCACTGCCCCTCTGTGGGGAGCAGCCAGCGGGACATCCTCTTCCATCTCGACGGCACTGCCCCTCTGTGGGGAGCAGCCAGCGGGACATCCTCTTCCATCTCGACGGCACTGCCCCTCTGCAGGGAGCAGCCAGCAGGACATCCTCTTCCATCTCGACGGCACTG
This sequence comes from Rhinatrema bivittatum, assembly GCF_901001135.1. Classification (NCBI taxonomy): domain Eukaryota; kingdom Metazoa; phylum Chordata; class Amphibia; order Gymnophiona; family Rhinatrematidae; genus Rhinatrema; species Rhinatrema bivittatum. The sequence continues at coordinate 797,440,613 of NC_042616.1, read as the reverse complement.
CCCCTCTGTGGGGAGCAGCCAGCAGGACATCCTCTTCCATCTCGACGGCACTGCCCCTCTGTAGGGAGCAGCCAGCAGGACATCCCCTTCCATCTCGACGGCACTGCCCCTCTGTAGGGAGCAGCCAGCAGGACATCCTCTTCCATCTCGACGGCACTGCCCCTCTGTAGGGAGCAGCCAGCGGGACATCCTCTTCCATCTCGACGGCACTGCCCCTCTGTAGGGAGCAGCCAGCAGGACATCCTCTTCCATCTCGACGGCACTGCCCCTCTGTAGGGAGCAGCCAGCAGGACATCCCCTTCCATCTCGACGGCACTGCCCCTCTGTAGGGAGCAGCCAGCAGGACATCCTCTTCCATCTCGACGGCACTGCCCCTCTGTAGGGAGCAGCCAGCGGGACATCCTCTTCCATCTCGACGGCACTGCCCCTCTGTAGGGAGCAGCCAGCAGGACATCCTCTTCCATCTCGACGGCACTGCCCCTCTGTAGGGAGCAGCCAGCGGGACATCCTCTTCCATCTCGACGGCACTGCCCCTCTGTAGGGAGCAGCCAGCAGGACATCCCCTTCCATCTCGACGGCACTGCCCCTCTGTAGGGAGCAGCCAGCAGGACATCCTCTTCCATCTCGACGGCACTGCCCCTCTGTAGGGAGCAGCCAGCAGGACATCCTCTTCCATCTCGACGGCACTGCCCCTCTGTAGGGAGCAGCCAGCAGGACATCCTCTTCCATCTCAACGGCACTGCCCCTCTGTGGGGAGCAGCCAGCAGGACATGTTCTTCCATCTCGACGGCACTGCCCCTCTGTGGGGAGCAGCCAGCAGGACATCCTCTTCCATCTCGACGGCACTGCCCCTCTGTAGGGAGCAGCCAGCAGGACATCCTCTTCCATCTCGACGGCACTGCCCCTCTGTGGGGGTGTGCATCACAGTGTTGATTGGGTGTACCTGCCCATACCCCATTTATGGGCATGTTGGTCCCCTCAGGGCCCCTTGCCACGTCCAGATGGTCCACTGGGTGGTGGCAGCTTCTTCGGTGGACGGCCCCTGCGGCCTCGGGACACTGAGGGACTTGGCTGGGGCGTTGAGGTTGCTGATGAGGAGGCCTGCACATCCGGCAGCCGCTGCAGAATCTGCATCATGATGGTGTTGAGCGTGCCTATTGCTCCAGAGAGGCTGCTCCCTACATTTGTGAGCGCTGCCGTCATTAGGTGGAGGTCTTGCCTCTGCTGCCTCCATGCTCGCCTCAGGGCACGTATCTCCAGCACCACCTGTTGCACCGTTGCGTCAGCCACTGGTTCCACCTGTGGTTGCACAAGTGGCGCTGCTGGCGGTTCCTCCGGGCCAGGGGGATGTCCCATGACCATTGCTGGCCCAGCTTCCAGTGCAGGGCTGACTGGGGACATCACTGGTGTGTCCGGGATGGGTGGGGTACCCACTGAGCTCCCCGGGATGGCTGCCCGCAGAGGAGTGTGGGGGTGGCCCCACTCAAACTCCTCAAAGGCCTCGGTCAGGGTATAGGGGCTGCCTGGGGGTGGCATTGCAGCCTGCACCACCTCCTCCTCCTCCTCTGACCACTGTGTCTCCGCGTCCATGTAGAATGGCCTCGTCAGCATGGGCGGCCGCCTGAGCCCTGGTGGATCCCTGCTTGTGCCTGGGCCCTCCCAGCTGTCATCAGAGGGCTGCTGCCTGGGACCAGATGGCTCTGTAGGAAGATTGGGGAGAAAGGGGATATACTGCATCAGTAACACAGCTGTTCTGTTATATTACTGTGATGTCACACAGGGGCAGCTAATGTAAAACCAACATGTCAGTCTGCATATACAGTACAGTTGAGTCCTTTGGGACATTCCTCATGGCATGGGTGGTGGGGCTGAGGCCTGAGGCCAGGCCCTAATGGAGACAGTGAGCTGGTGGCAGCATGCCTTGCACCCTGCTGCCTGCCCCTTGCTGACTGGGGGAGGGGGGGCCACTACAGTTCTGCAGAGCACATGGGTAACAGAAACTGAAACCTGCCCTAAACATTGTGTTACGACCGTTCACAGGGGGGGGGGCCCAGAGGGCAGCTTACCATCTTCGAGGTGGGATGTATCCAGGTGGGGATGCAATCCCTTGAAGACATCTGGTCCCAGACGCTCCATCAGTTGCTGCTCCATGGGTGTGAACCGGACGGGGCATGGGGACCGTCCGCCTGTGTCCTTCAGGTACTGGTTCCTGTCAGCGATGCGGGTCTTCAGCTGGGCCTTAACGTCACGGTAGCGGTGGGCCACCTGCTCCCCGGTGCGAGGGATGCCGCTCTCCCGCTGTATGTGGCCAGCTATGCTGGACCAGATCTCGGCCTTTGCTGCCTTGCTGGTCCTCACCGACAGGTTACCAAACAGCCGCGCATAGTGGCGCAGGACCCCCTCGATCAGCATGTCATTGTCCTCCTGGCTGAACCTGACAGCACGCTGCCTGACCCTGGCCTGGCTGCCTGGTTGGGGTGCCACTTCCGGAGGGTTCTCCTCCCTATCCTCTCTCTCCACCCCCCTAGGTTCCCCACTCCCTTCCCCCCCCCCCCCCCCACCTGACCCTGCACTTCCCACTCCCTTCCCCTCTGCCCTGCCTGTCTAGCCCTGCCTCTTCCCGCCATCCTCTCCTGCCTCACCCCATCCCCCTCCTCCTCCCTCCTATCTCTTCCCTCCTGCCTATCTCTCCCACTACCCCTATCCCTGTCCCTGCTCCTACTCCTCATTCCCCTATGTCCCCCTTCCTCCTCCTCCTCCTCCCTCCCCCTCTCCATCCCCCTCCCCCTCCCCCTACTCTCAACACCCCTCTTCTCTCCTCTCCTACCACTCCTCTCACGCTCCATCCTCCTCTCTCCTCCTAACCACCACCACCACCACCAACACACTCCTCTCTCCTCCTCCTCCTCACCACCACCACCACCACCAACACACTCCTCTCTCCTCCTCCTCCTCACCACCACCACCACCACCAACACACTCCTCTCTCCTCCTCCTCCTCACCACCACCACCACCACCAACACACTCCTCTCTCCTCCTCCTCCTCACCACCACCACCACCAACACACTCCTCTCTCCTCCTCCTCCTCACCACAACCACCACCAACACACTCCTCCTCCTCCTCCTCCTCCACACAGATGGACAAACAGTTGACTGACACACTTGCACTCCAACACAGATTACAAAAGACACAGGTAAAGGGAAACAAATGAGAACAGAAACACAGGACACCGCACTCAGTAATCAAATCTCTAACCTCTTCTCTAGACCACCAGCACCTACCTCTCTCTCCAAAACTCCTTCCAAACCCTCAAAGGAGGAGGGGCAGGAAGTCAGTTTTTATACCAGACACATTATCGCGGGACGCGGTACTTGGTTTCATTTTGTATCGCGTACCGCGGCAACGGCGCGGTACACGATAATATTTTGTACTTTTCTTCGCGTACTGCGATATTGGTTTCGCCGCACGCGAAACAGCTTCGCCGCACGCGAACCTGTTTCGCGAAGCACGAAAAAACACCTATTTGCATGGGGCACGCCCCCGTTTTTTATCGCACGCGGTAACAATGCGTTACCACTGCGATATTGGAAAATGAGGCCCTAAATGGGCTCTATGTTTCTTATCTACCTTCATATTCTCTGTTTCTCTGACTTACCTGTATAATCATGTATGAACTCGGTTTCCTGGCACGACTGAAGGAGCAGGATCCTTCCTATAGTCACTGCTTCTGATGATCTGTGACATGAAAGAATATATTTATTTATTTTATTTATTTATTGTTTTTTGTTATACCGAGTTTCATGATAGGCATCACATCAACCCGGTTTACAAATAACAAGGAGTGTAAAGCATAACGTAACGTAAAAAACAATATTTTCAATAAGAACCTTGAACTTTAAATACAGTGAATCAGAAAAAGGGAGAGGGAAAGTTACAAAAACAAGGAAAATAAACTTGGGATGGAAGGGGAGAAATTGAACAGCACAATATTTACATTTCAGCCTATTGATACATTAGAATAGCAAGTGAAAAATAAGACTATGAAACGGTACATAGGTAATCAAATGAATAAATATGACAGTTGTGAATGGTAATAGTATGATAAATATTCAGCAGGAATTAGTGAGAGAGGGTTTGAGGTTGGTTGATTCGTGTTTACATTCCATTATTGCATACGAGTTAGTGCTAGTGAGAGGAGGTTTTATTCAAGGCTTGGAAATGCTTTTTTGAAAAGCCAAGTTTTTAGTCTTTTCCTAAATGTTAGAGAGCATGGCTCTTGTCTCAAATCGGGTGGGATCGAGTTCCAGAGAGCTGGACCTGCTGATGAGAAGGCTCTGAGACTCAAGGATTTATGTTGGTAGGTTTTGGCCTTTGGAATTTGGAGTGACTCTTTGTAGTGTTCCCTGATAGGCCTGGCGGAGGTGAATTTTTTAAGTGGTATTTGTAGGTCGAGTTGCGTGTGTTGGTTGATAGTTTTGTATATGATGTTAATGGTTTTGTACATGATTCTATAGTGGATCGGAAGCCAATGGAGGTTTTTGAGAATAGGTGAAATGTGGTCAATTTTCCTGGAATGTGTAAGGACTCTGGCTGCAGAGTTCTGAACCATTTGTAAAGGTTTGGTGTAAGAAGCTGGGAGGCCTAATAGTAATGAGTTGCAATAATCTAGTTTGGAAAAGATTATTGCTTGCAAGATTGTTCTGAAGTCCTGAGTGTGAAACAGCGGTTTTATTCTTTTCAGGATATGTAATTTGTAGAAGCAATCTTTGGTGGTTTGGTTAATGAATGTTTTGAGGTTGAGACGATTGTCTAGGATGGCTCTTAAGTCTCTTACGTGGGTTGTTTGAAGGAGTGTGGGTGGTTTAGGAAGTGTGTTATTGTTTTCCGGTGATATGAGCAGGAATTCTGTTTTCGAAGCATTGAGTACAAGGTTTAGACTGTTGAGGAGAAGTTTAATTTCTAATAGGCAACTGTCCCAGTATTCCATTGTTTTTGAGATTGATTCTTTTATAGGGATTACGATCTGTACGTCGTCTGCAAAAAGGAAATGTTTCAGGCTTAATTTTGTAAGTAGTTGGCAGAGTGGTAGCAGGTAGACATTGAAAAGGGTGGGTGAAAGTGATGATCCTTGCGGCACTCCTCTATATAATTTCATGGCTTCTGTTCCCTGCTTGTAATTCTATAATAGTTGGTTGTCTTTTGATGAAAAGTTTCAACCAGTGACTAATACAGCAATTGCAACTCTGCTGTCTATTTACTGAGTTAATGTGCAATCCTTATGCTACATAACAGGAATAATTAATTAGCAAAAGTATATGGAAGGTAAAGGATGGGTAAAAGTGTATAATGACTTCTGTGTTATAATTAAGAGGTTTTGACTAATGTCAGCAATCTACAACTGTTATCAAGGAGTGACTTATAATGTCAGCCACTTGATACTCCTACACTAACAATGCACTTGAACAATGAGGAAAATCATTTGAAAAACATCATAACACCTGTCTTATTCTGGTTTAACTTTCAGGTAACCAACAACATGGGTTAATTGTGAATCAGTTAGAATATTTTTATTTTGTGATCAATTTTCTGCCATACAATGCAGTTTAAAACAGCTGGATGTCAATGTCCTTCTATTCATTATTACCAAGGAGGGCTACTAAGATCGTCAGGTGTGGGTGAACAAAGCCTTAAGGTCAGTAAAAGTCCTCAGGTAAGTAGAATATTTAACACTTGCATAGAAGTGGGAAAAAATGGCAACATCTAGAAAGCTATGTAGACTAGTTCTCGTAGAGGTGAATTTTAAAAGCCCAGTGTGCGTGCATTAATTAGGGGATGCACGAATAATTTGGGCTTGTGCTAGCCAAGTGGATTTTAAAAGTCGCCTGGATATGCGTATATCTCCCGCAGCATGCACCATCTCCAAAGATTTCAAAGCAGGCGTGGGCATGGTCTGGGTGGAACATGGGCATTTGGGTCGTGAAGCAGAGATGTTATGTTTATGGAAGAATGTGAACCCTGGGCTGAGATGAGAGGTGTCTCCGCCCACAGGGAGGAGCCCTGGGAGCCTCACCATCAGCAGGCGCAGTCTCAGTGGCGTGAGACACAGCTAGAAGTAGAGACTTTATTATGAAGGAAGGAAAAAAGTAATGTCCACAGAATTGGAGATGTAGTAATACAGTCCTGAGCAATGGGAATTACCCAGAGTGAGACAATGGCTGAGAAGATCCGATAGTGGCCCGCGGAGCGGGGTACGCGGGGGATCCACTCTGACGAGGGTAAGCACCTCAGGAATACACATCTGGTAGTTGCCCGTGGAGCGGGATATGCCGAGGATGTCTGTACAGTAGATGTTGAAGAACTGGTAGCGATGCCGGAACCCGGAGGTGGCTCCTGTAAATGGCATGTAGGTATTCTGTAGAGCAGGAAAGCTGAATGGCTTCTACGAAGAAAGGTGGTTAGTGTCCCGAGGGTCAGGCTACACCGTGGAAAATCCTCAGTACAGTTCGTATAGTAAATGTCAGTAGAGGTATTCACAGTAGATGGATCCTGGAGAGAGAGAGACCTGAGAAGCAGGTCTAGTAGCAGTCAGGCAGGTAGGCCCTCCGAGGAGCGGATAGCCGGGAACGCAGGGAAGCCCCCAAGGAGCGGGTACTCAGAGCGTCCAGATGCCAAGACCAAGTCAGGAACAGGAAGTCCTTGAATGTGGAGGATTCAGCAAGATGGAACTCCTTGCTAACTCAACGAAGGCAAGGGCTGGTCAGATTAAATACGCTAGTGGGTTGACGTCATTGGGAGGGGACTCCCCTGAGGTTCCTGCCACGACGTCTTCAAAGGAGGCCCTTGCACGCGTGCGCCTAGGTAATTCCGGGTCCAAGATGGTGGTTGGCAGTGTCCACGCTGTCCCGGGAACACCGGAGAGGTCAGTGGGTTTGGCAGAGACCGCCATTCTTCCCAGGACTTAAAGGAAAGAGGAGAGAGATTTTTCATTGATTACCTGAGTGCTTTGTTTTTTTGAATAACTTTTTCTTCTTTGCTCACCTTGTCTGCTGACTATACCTATGTGTGAAAGAAGAACGTGTTTGTTTTGTCAGTCTTCTTTGTCTGCGTGTCCTTTCTTTTAAGAGAGTGAAAAGGTAGTGTGTGTGTGTGTGTGTGTGTGTGTGTGTGTGTGTGTGTGCACATGCCAGGAGTGAGGATGGTGAGTGGCCATGATAGGTATGTGCATGGGGTGAGGGAGGATAGGGGAGAAGAGAGACAGATGAGGAGGGGGGGCCAGGGAGGAGAAGGTCTGGAAGTGTTAGTAGGCTCAGGAGCAGCAGGGACCATCAGGAGAGGCATAGAGTCAGGCAGCATCAGAGTGCTAGCAGGAGGAGGGAGTTGGTGAGGGGAAGGTAGGAGAGTGAGGAAGGTGGAGGAACACAGGAGAGGGCAAGAGAGCAGAGGGGGAGGGGTGAGTGCTCAGAAGAGGAGCAGGAAGAGGGGGAGCTGGGAATGGGGTTGAGAGTCAGGAAGTAGAAACCCAGTCAGGAGGCAGTGGCACCGAGGGCAGGCAGCGGCTATGTGCCTGCAAGTTTTCCCCATGAGGAAAATGAATTGCTCAGTGAGGGAGTCCTTGGCAGCTATAAGCAACTCTTTGGGCAGCAGGCAGCCAAAACACTGAATGCTGTGGACCAGAATAGCCCAGAAGATTGCCAGCCAAGATGGAGGCAGACGAAGCAATGAGCAAGTGGTGCACAGATTTAGAAAGGTGAAGGCCAGACTGAAGACCAAGATGAGCAGGACATCTAAAAATGAGTGTAAACTCCTCTTGGATGGAGAGCCCTAAAACAGGAGTCACATAAAGTCCCAGGGCCAATCTCTATTTATGCATGTCAGTTATATATATATTTATATTTATTTATTTTTAAAAAGTTATTGGTTATATTTTATATGTACATTAATTTTTATTTTTACTCAAATGTTATCTGATGTTTTTTATGTTATAAATTATGATGTATGTATATATTTTTGCCATTTATGATGTATGTGTATATATTTATTGTTCATCGCGTTTATTCTTATTTATTTGATTTTTATTTCACTTTTCAGTTACTTCACAGTGGATTACATTCTGGTACTGTGCGCATTTCCCTATCCCCAGTGGGCTCACAATCTAAGAGGCTCATTCATCATTTCGCAAATATATTTGCTCTAGATTTGCTCTGTGTTCCTGGAATGTAATTTCGGGAGATTATATGTGTTGGGTGCTCCCGAAATATAGATTCATAGACTGAAGAGAAGGGAGTATACCTTGGTTCTCTTGCACTCCTGGAATTCAAATTCAACAATAGAAGGTAACAGGAGTCTTTTGCTCCATGGTGAGAGCATTTTGGCTGCTCTGGACTCACAGATAGAAGGGAGCACAAATGGGTTGGTTTTACGCCTTTACACCGTAGATTCAGTTCCAACTGTTATAATAAGCCAATGCCTCAAATCAGATGAGCAATATATTCCTTTCACCTCATTGGGTTGTTTTACAGCTTTTCATTCTTTCATTGGACATACAAAATATTTGGAAGCTGGTCATTTGACGCGGACATTGTGACTTATTAGATTGTTTGGTTTACAAAAACCCTTTTTCTTGGAATACAAATTTTTTGGAATACTATCTTTTTGGAATTTTACATTGGAACATTTTGGACCTTCCATGGACATTATTATAAGCTAAGAACCTTGATTGATCCAGGAGTGGTTTTTGAAATTGTTCATGGGGCTCTCTGTATATGATTTTTTAGTGGTTTTTAATGAGTGTTTGTGTGAATGAGGTTGAATGTGTATGTATGGAAGTGTGGGGGTGATCAGATCTAGATGTAGGGAAGTGTGGGGAGGTTTTAGTTCTTAAAATTTAGAATAGTGATTTATTTACATTTTTCAGTATTGAATGAAGCATTTAGACCTTAACATTGATTTATTTCTTCTATAGTCTTTAAAATTGATAACGTTATTTTTGTACTTAAAATAATATCGATTGAATAAAGGGTAAGTTAATTAGATTTACTTAGACTGGGCTGTTCCATTGTTTGTTTTTCTTGATTCACTAAAATATCAAACAAATTTAAAAAAGATATACAATATAAAATAAAAAATATAAAACAGATAATGCATACTACATTAAAATAAACTAATTCTAGACAAATTTTATGTGTCAAAAACACAATGTACAATATAAAAGTTTGCATAAGAAAATACCACATTAAAAAACAAATTAAAATGCCAAATAGACATAGGAGAAGAGGACTGGCACCAAGAATATCAGGTCAGCAGAAAAGCTAATTTCTAATGCAAAAAACAGAAGATAAAAATAAAAAATAATTACAAAAAAGTTGTAGCCAATAGAAAAACTACAAAAGTAAAAAAAAATTAAATCCAAACTGATACATAGCATCTGAAGACGTGCTACCAGCTGACTCAAAGGAGGAGCATTGAAGGTGTTTATCTTCTTGATGGTGTCGTATGAACTACAAAATTAAAGAAATTACTCAAAAAAGGTCTCTGCAACACCACTATTTGGTTGATAAACCAAAAAAAATTAAAATCAACAATAAAAGATACATCAAAATAAGGGGGTCAATTTGTAAAGCTTATCGTGTGTGATAAGCCGGTATCGCATGCGAAAAGTCCCTTTTCGCTTGCGATAGCTTGCTAGAGGCGGAGTCAGGGTGGCAAGGGGAGGAGTCAGGGTGGGAAGGGGAGGAGTCCACAATGTCTTCGCTGGCGGC